>NC_133327.1:615633896-615872019 GCF_042186555.1 Aquarana catesbeiana | reverse complement strand
CAAGGCAGAGAATAATAAGATACACTGTAAATATAAGGGGACATTTATGTGTGGCAAATGTAGATACTGTAAATACATGCTTACAACTAGAAACCCGACCCTTCCAAATGGTCAATCTTTCCACCCCAAACATTTTGCCAATTGCAGGACTTTTGGGGTTGTCTACTTACTCCTGTGTGAATGTACCTGCTTTTATGTAGGAAAAACCAAGACAGAATTTTGGAAGAGGGCATATAGACATCTAGTAAGCATGGAAACTGGGGATCCGGACCTCCCACTGGGAGACACACCCTAACAGTACATAATGGCATATGCCCAAAAATCAAATTTCTCATCTTGGATCGGGTACATCCAGAGTCAAGGGGAGGGGACTGGAACAAGACATTGCTGCAATTAGAGTCTCGATGGATATATAACCTAAGGGCTACTGAACCCCCAGGCCTAAACGAAACCATTTGGTTTAAACCCTTCCTCGAAGGCTTTTCCTCCGGCGGCAGAGAACAATAGGGAGGACCACCCCACAGACAACTATATGCTTGGGGTGACTTTAGAGACCAGCCGACTACATCTATTCCATCTATCACTGCCTCAAACATAGGGGACTCTATTATTGGCTATGGGGCCCCCCCATATGTTTTGAGATACTCCCCCATATATCTGCTTTCCATACCCACTAATAGAAAAAAAGAAAAAAGACCCCATACCCAACATTCGTTACAGTAATCGAGCCCGACTATTACATATTGGGGCCCCCCCCTTGACCCGCATATAGGGGCAATCCTAATTATACTATGGGACATACAGTCTCTATATTATACAGTATGTCACTCTAGGTCATGTATTGTAATGTTGTTTTCCATTATGTATATTGTATGATACTCTAGGTTATTGATTTCTGGACTATATGCATATAACCTGATATCACTCTATCTGTATAACTTGCCCTCGAATTGTACTTTTAATATCTGTACATAATTACTACTTTGTCATGTTTGAAATGTTTTCCTCCATCGGGTTTCACTCCTAACCCGTATCGCACTGCCTATCGGCCCTGCTTCCCTGTGATAGCAAAAGATGTGATACTATTTTTCCCCTGTTCAGTTGCATTAATTTATGCTTTGACTTATTACTTATTAGCTTCACATTATGATCTGTGATCCGCCCGGCACGAAAAGAGCCGCCTGAGCGAAGTTTGGACTCATGGTGGCGCTGTGTGAGGTACAGAATCATCTGTCCTCCATCTTGCGACCCCAACGGACATGCGCAGTCCGTTGGGGAAGCCAGACGTGCCGGCGGGTGCAGTGGGCGTGGCCACGCCTCACGACGTCTGCGTCCGCATGCGCTGTGGATGCCTGGCGGCGCGCGCTCCACCCGGGGGGCCAGTCCTAGTGTATCCGTCCCTCCCTCACCACAATCAGCTGTTGTATCTCCTCCATCAACAGCTGATAGGTGGGGAGGGCTTTATATATTCGGTTCCAGCCCACACCAGGCGTCATCTGCTGCAGACAGGACGCTTTTGATGCGAGGTGCTGTGACACTTGGTTAGTAACTTATCCCCTACCTATTGACATGGATCCCTATGTTGAAGTCACTGGTTGTAAACCCTGCCTGTTGCCTATCATACTATATTTGCTTCACCCGCTATCTACTATGTTCTGGGGCTTTCCCTTCTCTTATGATATGCTTGGTGATCCATCCTTCCTCATTGAAATCACTAGTCATTTATGCTATCTAGATGTCATACATCTTTCTTTTCTGCTTTCTCACCCACTATATTTTCTCTCTCTCTTTTTCCCTTTCCCCTCCCTCCTCTTGCTTTCCTCCCCCCTCTTTCTTCTTTCCCCTCCCCCTCCTTTCCGAACTGCCCCCCCCCCCCCTCCCCCTCTTCTACTTTCTGTTCCTTGCCTTCCTTCCTTTTCCTTTCCTTTCTCTTCCTCCCCCTCCCCCTCCTCTTCCCCTTCCCCCCCTCCCCTTTTTCTCTTCCCCCCCCCCCCCCTTTCCCTCCCCCCCTCCCTTCCCCTCCCCCCCCCCTCCCCAGCCCCCTTTCTCCCCCCCCCCCTTTTTCTCTTTCCCCCCCCCCCTTCCCCTCCCCCCCTCCCTGCCCCCCCCCCCCTTTTCTCTTCCCCCCCCCCCCCTCCCCCCCTCCCTCTCACCAACCAGGGTTTTAATATACTTCCCATTTCTATGTTGATTCTCCAGCTTTCTGAACCACATCTGATCCATATTTACCACCAGTTACTGCCCCCCATTATTGTAGGCGGACCAGGTAGGATACAGCTTTTGGATTCTCCATGTACTACTTTAATTATCCATATGTATGCACATCCTTACATATATATATATTTTCATGATTTACAGGATACACATTTGGCCCCAGTGTGACCTCAGATCTAAACTGTCATATGCCCGCTAACCTTGGGCCTTTCTTCCTACTGGAAGGAAGAATAAAACCACCCTATATATTTATACGTCTCGACTTCCACCTTGACAGTGGCTATGTGAATACTCCTGCTATACTTCACTAAAGCTATACACACCACGACCAGGGAGCGTGTCCGATGGGCAGTGCGTCAACATATCTATGTTTCTTTTAATTCGTCTTGGAATGCACAACCTATATCCGTAGATACCAATGTAAGTGTAAACAGAGAAATGAATGTGTATGTATACAGACTCATACAACTATAGATTTTGTACGTTCCTTTATTGTGCACTCATCATGTCTATGTTATACATATTATTTCCCATATAGAAAATTCTTGTTGCAAACCCTACAATCACCCCTGAAGAAGGAGGCATAAGTAACTCCGAAACGCGTCGGGTGCACATGTATTGGTATCAACTTCTATATTTATGGAAATGCATTCCTTGTTTTTAACTTTGTAACTATGTGATTCACTTGATTATTTTTTGTAACTAATAAACTGTTATCTACTTTACATACCTTTTTTTTTTAAAATATTTTCTTAAAAATGTGCCTTTAAAGTCCGCTAGGGGAACTTCTTTTGCTCTAAACTCGAATTTAGGATGTGGCACAACAAGTAGATAATTGATCGATCAAATATTTTGTACCTACTTACAGCTGAGCATGCCCTTGAAGCCCAATTTAGGAAACAGCCCCTAGTGTGGAATAAAATGCCCCTTTTTCATAGTATACTCCAGGTAGGCTCCACTAAGGGACTTATATCTGAATTATATGAACAGATAAGCAAAGAAGCCAATGCTGAGGGGAAACTCTGCAACGAAAAAAAAGATGGGAAGAGGATGTAGGGGTAATAACAAAGGAGCAGTGGAGAAGAATCCTAAAAATGGGCCCAAGGGTATCAGTCTCACCCCCGCAGAAGATATCCCACCTGATGTTGATAAATAGAGCTTATTATACCCCTAAGAGGTTGTTTAAATTTGGCAGAAGATTAGATGACAAATGCCCTAGATGTCAGGGAATCGGTGATCTCATACACATGGTGTGGAGGTGCCTCAAACTGTGTCGGTATTGGGAGGAAGTGCTTAAAACCATAAGTGATATATTTGAAATAACACTGAAGATGGACGCTGTGGTATGCATATTGGGGTACAGGAAGGAACGGGGGGGGGGAGGTAGAGTACCACAACTGCAATATTAAGGTGCTTGTTCCAAGCCAGAAAAATTATTGCAACTAGATGGCAATCTAGAACAACTCCTACAGCGAGAGACTGGATTAGGGAAATAAATGAGACTATATGTAAAGAAAGAGTAGTGTATACAAAGAGAGGCAATCTTAAGGAATTTGATGCGATGTGGAAGCATTGGTTGGAAAAAATGGGTTCCCCTATAGAGTGAAAAATTAATAATAAATTAGAGAATAACAAAAAACTAGACTTATTGACAGGAAAAGGATTTGCTAGATAAATCAGATGCAATAGTATCTTTTTGTCAAATATGTGAAATTATGGAAATGGAGCGATATTATTCATGAACCTATTATGAGATAAATTGAGGGGTAATGGGAGGAGTAGGATAAAGGGGAGGGATTAAGGTGCAATATTAGGTTTATAACACTGGAAATAGGTGAAGTGAGCGGGATGGAAGAGCTCTTTGATCTCTTTGGTCTCTATCACTCAATAAAAAAAAAAAAAAAAGATACAGTCTCATTCCAGCTTCTGGACCTACGGACAGACAATCAAGGTCAATATATAATCTTAGTGGCCTACATTAATAACTGAATCTTACCCTATAGCTAACATCTATGCTCAGAACACTCAACCCCACCACTTTATTAAGAAAATTATAAAGTTACGCAAAGTTCAACAAGGCAACGTTATCATTTGTGGAGACTTTAATGCACCCATGGATCACATTATGGACACTACTAATAAAATAATAATAATAATTAAGAAATTAATAAATATAATGGTCAGATCATGCTCCAATTACATTGGAAATTGAAACAGGACAAAAATGTTCTACATATTTATGGAAAAATAGTACCCTTATGCCCCGTACACACGATCAGAAATTCTGCCAGCAAAAGTCCGATGTGAGCTTTTGGTCTGAAATTCCAACCGTGTGTATGCTCCATCGGACTTTTGCTGGCGGAATTCAAGCCAGCAAAAGATTGAGAGCAGGTTCTCTATTTTCCCATCAGAAAAATTTCCTATCGGAAATTCTGTTTGTCTGTATGCAATTTCGACATGCAAAAAAACACGCATGCTCAGAATCAAGTACGAGACGGAAGCGCTCAGTCTGGTAAAACTAGCGTTCGTAATGGAGATAGCACATTCGTCACGCTGTAAATGTTTGGATCTTTTAATGCAGCACATTCTTTTGTTCTTTATAATGCTAGAAGAATGAAGTTGTTTTGCTGCTGATATTCACACAGAGTTCTGACAGACTTATTTCTTTATTATTTCTTGTGATCTCCTTAATAATATTTTTAGTTTTTAAAGCCAGATCTCCATAATATAATTAGAATTATTCTTTATAGTGATTTTTTTCCTTTTTTTAAAAATCAAGATCTCCTTTTTTTGGTTTATTTAAAAATAATTTTCTAGTGATCTCCATAATTTTTTTAAATTTTTTTGTGTGTCAAGTTCCCTTAACAACATTATTATCTTGTATTTTTTCACCTCAGGTTGGTGTCCCTTGTTAATTTGACACTGTATTTTGGAAATGTACCTGCCTACTCACAAACAAACTGTCCTTTTTTAATAAAAACACATAGGCAAGTATTTGCTGAAAACAAAATTACCATTTATTCTGGGTCATAACAAAAGAAAGAGGGAAGGCAATGCTGGAGAAACTGCAGAAATTTGCGAAGCCTTTGGACCCCAGGGCAGACATCAACTATTTGAAAAAGAAAATTGGTAGCCTGAGGAGTCCATACAACAGGGAGCACAATCTGGTCCTGGATTCCGAGAGATCAGGAACAGCAGCAGATGACATATATGTCCCCAGGCTGTGGTACTACCACAGCCTGCATCTTCTGTCAGACCAGAATGAACCCAGGTCATCACACTCTTGTCTTCTTCCATGCTTCCCTGAACGCTGTGGCTTTGTTCATGGAGTTGTGGCAGGAGGTGGAGGAGGTGTAGGAGGAGGAGGATGGACGAAACTCCGAAAGGTGGGTATTTTCGGTCATTTGGTCACTCAACCCCTTATTTAGGGTCTGAAAAATTATGTTCTCACATAAGAGGGGTTGTCCCTTCTCCATTTCCTGCATTTTGCGGCTACTATGCAGTCATAGCCCTTTTGAACGCTGGGGGGGGGTCTCTTAGGGTCGCATGAGCATCCCGAATGAGGGCAAGTGCTGCCTCCTCCATGTTCCTTCCCTTCCTGGGCCTTTTGGGTGAAAGGCGGAGGGGAGGGACCTGGGATTGGGTCAGTCCACTGGGCCCGGCCACCTCCTGGCTGCCACTTCCCCCTGCCACCTCCTGGCTGCCACATTCCAGACCCTCATCCTGGCTTTCCTGTGTATTAAAAATGGACATTTTTTTAGTTTTTGCTTCATCAATCACACAC
The DNA here is from genome assembly GCF_042186555.1 of Aquarana catesbeiana. Lineage (NCBI taxonomy): Eukaryota > Metazoa > Chordata > Amphibia > Anura > Ranidae > Aquarana > Aquarana catesbeiana. The sequence continues at coordinate 615,866,021 of NC_133327.1, read as the reverse complement.
AATTTTCAGCTCATGACTGTTGCAAATTCAATGTTAATAAATAGAAAAGACTATCATTCTGACCCCAGCATTTTTCATTCTTGTCTTAATCATTTTTGGCCACTACTGTCTATTGATATGTAAAACAATTTTTGTTCAACCATGAATTTCTTATCAATAATAACATCTAGTTAACATCATTAATTTTAGGACAATAAATATGTAGAAAAATACTATACCTGCCTCAAGCTGGGCTCCTCCACTTCTTCCTAGCTGGAAGGCCAAGGTTGGTCCTCGGAATCCTCAGCTGGGGTGGAAGGAAGTGTGGAAAGTGATGACCTCACTTCAGTCTGGTCTTCCAGAAAACGCATTTTGTCATAGTACCACGGACTGGGTACATACACGTCCTCTGCTGCTGCTCCTGACCTCTGGGATGCCAGGACCTTATTACACTCTTTCTTGTATGTGCTCCTCAAGCTACCAATTTTCCTGTCCAAAAAATCGCTGTCTACGTTGGGGACCTCCGTCTTCACAAATTCCAAAAGTTTCTCCAGCGCTGCCTTCCTACCTGGTCTGTTATGGTATAAATTATGTTTGACCTGCCACAAACTGGGCAGCTCCCTGTACCTATCTATAAACTTGCTCATAAACTCTGGCTTTTTGAATGGATTAATTATTTCTGCAAGACAATAAACAAGAGAAAAACCCTAATGTCAGGCTAATCTCTCATAATCTTGTCCCAATATAGGCCTCAATCTAGAAGCAGTATAGGCCACTGATGCCCCAAGTTAAAATGTTACCTTTGTTCTAACGATCAGCGCTTCCTCCACTCACAGATCGTACGTCCAACGCACGCGCGTTACGCTTTATATACACTGCGCATGCGTGTAACGTCGCCCGCCCCTAACGTTCTTTCTAGAATATTCCCCGCCCCTTCTCTTTCGGTGCAGTGGGAGAGGACATGGCGGAGACACAGCAGGTGCGTAATTCCAGTAACGACGAGGAAAGCCCGGAGCCAGAAACGTTCCGATCCCAAAGGAGATTTAAGGCCTCAAATATGGCCTTTTTAGAGATGGTGGAGATGGTGGACATCTTGAAGAGGGCCGACTATGATGGGAAGTATGGACCTTACCTAAACCCAAATGTGAGAAAGGCCAAGATCATGTCTAAAGTTGTGAGAAGTCTGCACAGGAATTTTGGGGTACGACGATACAAGGAGCAATTGAGGAAACGCTGGTCAGACCTGAAATTGAGGGAGCAGGATCCGTACAGAAGGATCAAGAAAGTGCTTCTAAAAAGTAAGTAGTTGTCCTGCGTTCCTATTATTATTATTACTTGCATGCTGCTCCATGTGGTTTTCTTTACTGTTGTACAGTTTAAAATGGCAATTTTCAGGCTCGTGGGCACAGTAATCAGTCGTAGTAAACATCGTTCGTTCACCCACTAATAATACAATGTTTTTTGCAGATGCAGGTTAACTACATTTGGTCATGCCTATTTGTATTAAAATAAGTTTAGTACATTGTTGTCTAGATGTGTTTGTAACTAGAATGAAATGCAAACTTGATTTGGTGTAATGTAAGGAGGGGACACACCAGAACAAACTTTTTAGGGTGTCCCACACAGGTGCTCCAGTGGATACTAGGGGTGTCTCCATGTGTGAATATTGTCTAAAAAAAGTAAGTATTCCAGCTTTAGAAAGGGAAAAAAATGTCTTCAGCTTGGAACTCTGCCAAAACAGACAATTGTACCACATTTTCATATTCCTATTTATGCCTTCAAACATCTGTGTGCTAAGTATACCTTTTTTTTAATTCTCATAGGGGAGAAAAGACTTGGGACATCTGAGGATACCAGGGACCCCCCACCTCTGAAAGAAGGGGAACTCAGCACACAACCAGAGGATGTGGAGGAAGGAGAGGCGGTTGAAATAGTGACCACAACAGGTGAGTGTCTGAGACCACAGCTTCAGGTAATAGATGTATGCCTGCATATTTATAATACATGGAGTGTATTTTGATTTTAGGTGATGTGCATGTTGTGGAAGAAGATTCGCATTTCACAAGTGAAAGTGCACAAGAATCTAAATATCAACAAAATGACACCATTTTATATTTTTGGGGAGAAATTTCCTAAATTTTTATTACATTTTAAAAGCCAAATTTTGAAGATGCACACTGTGTGTCAACATGTGCTATCTGCCATCATGGGATATCAATCTACGGGTTTTGTGGGTGCAATCTCTTCCTCGCAACTCAAGTATGTGGGAGAAAGGGGTTGCACCCCCAAAACACATCCATTGATCACCCATGATGGGAGCTAGCACATGTTGACATTAGGCATGGGATCAGGAGGGAAATCCCCATTTTGAATCCCAATTTTTGTGCATCTTCAAAATTTGGCTTTTACAGGGGTGACATCACCCCATCTAATGAAGGCAATATCAACACAGTTTTGACATACTAATGTCTGATATTGCCTTCACTTTTTGTAAGTTCCAAAGTTGTAAGTAAGGAGTAAAAGATTTTATATTCAACAATGTGTGGCTACTTCTTTCAATGCTCAATACCAGTTTTTGTATTAAGTTGGTGTTTACAGTGACAATGGGTGTTATTTAATAAAGCAAAATCCACTTGTCACTACAAGTGCACTAGGAGACAGCTAAAAGAAACACAATCAGTAAATCAAATTCAAGATGATTTCAGATCAAAATAATTTTTAATTTTATAAAAGAATCAAAAATTTGCTGGCATAGCAATGGCCCCCCTACCCGTAAAATAGTCCAGATACTTTTGACGCACATCACGGGCGCTTTGGGGGGGGGGCAAGCCAGGACGTCCAGCTTCCAGGGCCATCATTGTATTTATGTCCTGAATTGCGGCCTCAGGCCCAACTGAGGCCGCATAGTTTGGAGCAGTTCTCCTTAAACAATTATGGAGAATGCAGCACGCTAGCACTATGTGATTCAGTTTATACTCCGCCATATTGATTTCCGTAAGGAATAGGCTGAACTGGCTGGTCATTATACCAAACGTATTCTCCAACCACTCTTCTGGCTCTGGCCAGCCGGTAATTAAAAACCCTCTTCTCCGGGGTGAGGGTCCTCTGGGGGAATGGCCTCATCAGATGTTCACCCAGACCAAATGCTTTATCTGCAACAAACACAAATGGGAGTCCTTCCACGTTCTCTTCCTCAGGTGGCAATCCCAAGCCACCACTCTGGAGACGTCCGTAGAACTCGGTCTAGGCAAAGACTTCACCATATGACATCCGGCCATTTTTCCCCACGGCCACATAGAGAAACTCATATGTCGCCAACACCACTGCCATCAACACTATACTATAGTTAAAATAGTATGACCCCGAGTGGGGTGGTGGGACAATGTGGATGTGTTTTTTTGCATCGATTGCCCCTCCGCAGTTGGGAAAGTCCCAACGCTCGGCAAACTGGGAGGCCACAGTCTGCCATTCCTGTGGCGTTGAAGGAAACTGTGGAGTCAAACCAGAAAAAAAAAATTAGTACTTTTGCACATAACATTGCAAGCAGATTAGACACAAACATTCTTGGCCAACATCAGTATAACATTTATTTTAAGGAGTATTTAAAGACAAAAAGATAAGGTACACTTATCAGATTCCTCACCCCCTCTGATGGCCCATTGTAAAAAAAATTTAGGGGGGGTGGTTCTAGATGAGTTTGGGACCCAAAAAAAGCCTCTGGCACTCTGCCTGAATTTAAGGACACAAATAACATGTGTACACATTTTAGGGGGTGTTTAGGGTAAAGCAGTACTATGTGTATATAAAAAAAAATGTGAAAGAAACCGCGCTGTCTTAAACAAAAAATAGTAGCTGCCAGCACATCAGATAGTCTGTGAAAAAGTAAACCAAATAAGATAGTATAGTGCAGCGCTATTGCAATGAATAAAACAGTGAAGTTATCCCAATGGGAAATTGGGGTATATATAAGTGCAAATACAGTAAAATTATTAAACCACAATATTGTTGAAGTGTATATCACCAGTTATAGTGTATATAAAGTGCATATAGTCCATGTATGACATCAAAATGGTGACTATAAATGAGTGTGAACTGGTTGTCTGTAGATAATCCACTACCGTAAGGAAAGAGGCTTACCAGACAGGTTGAACCCAACAAGGCGTATGCCTGATGAGTCAACCAAGCTTTTGGTGTAACACACCCAAGGAGGTACAGCAACCACGACTTCCAATCTAGACCCAATCGGATGTGGATCCGTGACGATTATGACATCAGTGAGTATCCACCATATGAATAGCAACTGGAATTCGTGAGCAGTTCGTCTCAGTGTGACCTATAGCAAAAGGAGAAAAAATTGGGCCACATAGTGTGATTCCGTTTAGATGTAAAACATTTATTAAAAATGCTAAAATGGTCACTCACATTTCAGAAGAAATTAAACGCATGGATAAAATCAACGCAACGCAGTGACATCAGCAGAGCCCGTCCCGACGTTTCGTCCTAATAAGGCATCCTCTGGGGGTACTAAAGCAGTACTATGGAGCTGACAAAATACATTGTTAAGTGACTAGGCTAGGTGTATATGGGCCCAGGATAGCATGCTGGGGAGGTTAGTGAAGGGAAATATGCATTAAGGACAAAAAAGGAGCATTAAAAATGTCCAGCATGCATGAGGACAAAGGGGACATTCACAGCATATTACAATCATGGTAATTAGGGAATGATGAAAGAAATACAATACATTAGCAAACATTAAATGCATTGAATGTGATGTTAAAGGAGAAAACTTACCTTAATATAGTCCTTCTGCAGGACCTGAATGATGGCAAAACAGGTCTCTGGAATAATGATCCCCAGAGCCTGGGGGGAGATGCCTGTTGAGAACTTGAGGTCCTGCAGATTTCTCCCTGTCGCCAAGTACCACAACGTGGCAACTAGCCTCTGTTCAGGAGTGATGGCTTGCCGCATGCAGGTGTCCTGCTTCGTAATATAAGGGGACAGCAAAGCCAACAGATGGTGAAAAACGGGGTCCATCATCCGGAGAAGATTCCTGAAATCATCAGGATTATTCTCCTGGATCTCCCTCAACAAAGGCATATGACAGAATTGGTCACACTGGAGCAACCAATTCTTGGTCCATGAACTCCTCCCCACCCTGTTGGACTGGGCTTGGGTCAAAGCAAGAACACCAAAACCAAGCCCCCCGCATAGCACGAACTCTACAACGAGTATGTACCCGCAATATGGCTTCAAACGGTCGGCTGGTCAGAACGAACTTAACAGAAAGCACTGAAAAACAGAAAGGCCTGAGAAGAGCGAGCTGAAAATCAGAAATGAGCAGACAAGAATGCACTGATAAACAAATACGTACTATAATAATAATACGCACTGAAACCCAAACCCAGATGCGAACTGACTACACGAACTGAAGAACAGATACGAACCCACAAGCACAAACTGAAGAGCAGTAACGATCGGAAAAGCACGAGGCTGAAAAGTGTGAATTGTCTCTCACCAAACTTCTACTAACACGAGATAAACACAAGATTAGCAGAAGGAGCCCAAAGGGTGGCACGCTTCGTATGGAACTTCCTTTTTCTAGTCCCGTCATACGTGTTGTACGTCACCGCGTTCTTGACGGTCGAAAGCTCCGAGAACTTTTGTGTGACCGTGTGTATGCAAGACAAGCTTGAGGGGAATTCCGTCCGAAAAACCATCCAAGGTTTTTCTGCCGAAAATTCCGATTGTGTGTACGCGGCATTATTCTTGCTCAGGAGAAGTATGTGTCTGTGCTGTAAGTAAGTTGTGGCATTCGATTTGATTTCAGAAAAAATACATTTGTGGTGCAATAGTGGTATGACGGATTCAAACAAGAGGTGCTTTACGTTAATATAAGCTCAGTGTTTTCATTATAATTGGGTTTGGATAGTGAACTGTGTTATTTTGGGGTAATCGTAGAAATGTTATGAGGGTATCTCCAGCCGGAGATGTCAATAGAGTGTTTTAATATGTCCCCTTCTTTGACACACACACACAGCTAAACGCAAGTTGTTAATTCAGTACAATGGTAGTCATACCGTGTGAAAAATAATCTATTAGAAGTTATTTGAATAATCTTCTTGCTTTGGTTTGCTCAGTGAATTAACCTAAAAAATGAAATCGACTCAACGATTGTTTACGAACAGTCAAATCTTAGGATATTTACCAACGGAGTACCTTAGGTGCTTCTTTCAAACTGAAGATTTGTGAAACTGAAGAAGGTGTTGACATTGTGGTATCTTGACTGGCATCTTTTGCTCGAATTAAGGAGCTGCTTGAGACATATGAAAAAATGGGAAATATGTAAAAAATCAGTCAATGTGCAAACAGTTCTGTTCCTAGGTTATTTGGGTAATCTTCTGCCTCTTGTCTTTATGTTACTGGGTGATGTGACATGAGATATTTTGCAATCCATCAGTAAAGTAAGTTATTGATATTGTTTTGAAGTGTGAATGTCAGCTCCCTCTGAGTGGTGAGTTGTGGTAATTTATCTGTTTTTCAGAAAAAGTCATTTGTGATGCAATAGAACCATCTAGTGGTGTGACCAAGTTATGTCGATATGCTGTATTCTTTGCATTTTACATTGAGGTTTTAGAGGCTATGTGAATTAGTACATTAATCCTGTGTTATAATATATATGAAAATACTCCAATAATAGTCTGAGAAGATCTTTTATTACTGGACAAAGTTAGACAGCCGTCTTAGTAGTTATCTCTCATTATGCATGATTTATGAGGAGTGGTTAGCAGTTGGCCTTCATATTGCTTTTGCTTTTTTGCTTTCTGAAATGGGGACTTGCTGCAAGTTGCCCTGGTGGGATTAGAATTACAAGCAATTGGTGGAGGTAGCTGGAATTCTTGATACCATTCGGGTAGGTATATGAGATCTATTTGTAGGCTTTCACAGAAAAAAGGTAAATCTTCAGGTGTGGGTAGTAGGTACTGTTTGCCATTAAAAGTGGCTTGGATTGCAAAGGGGTGAGTCCATCTATAATTGATGCCTTTTGTTCTCATAGCGTCCAGAATTGGTCTGACTGCTCTTCTATTTTTTAAAGTGATTGGAGATAAATCTTGAAATAGTTGTATAGGTTCTTCATTGAACAAAACATGTTCATTTTTCCTGGCCTTTTGTAGTATTTCTTATTTTAAAGAGACATTTGTGAGGCAGCAGATAATATCTCTCGGCGGAGCGTTATCAGGGGTCCTTGGCCTCAGGGCTCTGTCAAATTCAATAGGGGATTCATTTGGTCTTTCAAGAAGCCCGTTAAATATGGAGCTGAGGGCTGGTCTGATTTGTTCTGCATTTACCATTTCTGGGACACCTCTTATCCTTATGTTGTTCCTCCTTCCCCTATTGTCTAGGTCCTCCATTTGCCTGTTAACAGCTATTAGATGCTGTGAGTGGGTTATTGTAGCTTGCTCCAGTCTTTTAATGGCTTCTCCCTATATTTTCCTGCTCTGTCACTTGCTGACAATTGCTCTGTGAGCATTAGAATGTCTACTTTGAAGTTTGTTAGTGCTGCAGAGAAAGAGCCCTTTATGTCTCCAGAAAATTCAGACACATCTGCATAAATGAGAGGGTGTCTTGAGGGTGAGCAATCCCTTACCGTCTCTTCTGATGTGGCCAATGACTCCTCATCAAAGTCCCCTTCCTCCTCCTGCTCCTGAGGTGGCGTCATCTTGGATCTCCGTCTCTGAGGCTTTGCTTTAAAAATGTCAGGGATATTCCTGCTTGAAGGGGCTTCTGAGGAGCGCTGCTGGTGTGCCTGTGATCCGGGCTTGTTTGGTTTACCCATGCTGCAGCTTACAGATTGCTAGTGTGCTGACAATCTGTACCAGGCCCCGGAACCACGCCCCCACAAGTCTTGATCCACTTTTAACTAGTGAGTGCATTTTTACTGTCTTTTTTATTCTTTTTAATAAATCGCTACACCTAGATGGAGGCGCCCTTTTGTGTTTGTTTTTTATACATACCTCCCAACTTTTTGAGATGGGAATAAGGGACACCTATCAGCAAAAGTATGCAGGCATAGGACACACCCCTTGCCATGCCCCGTTAAAGGAGAATTGTACAAAAAACAAGATTGGTTAAACCCACAAGTACTTTTTTTTACCACTACTATTCCTTTAAATTGGCTTTTGGAATTTACAAATGCAGCAATTTAGAAATCAGATGAAAGGTTTAGTGCTGAAAAACACTTTTTGATAGGTAAAAAGTGCATTTTTATATACAACTATATAGATCAGACCAAAATGAGGGACAAATGAGGAGGAATGAGGGACAGAGGGACATTGCTCCAAATCAGGGACAGTCCCTCAAAATCAGGGACAGTTGGGAGCTATGTTTTATACACTATATTGTCAAAAGTATTGAGACGCCTTCCTTTACACACAGTAGGGTTCAATATTGAAATGGCCCAACCTTTGCAGCTATAACAGCTTCAACTCTTCTGGAAAGGCTGTCCACAAGGTTTAGGAGTGTGCCTATGGGAATGTTTGATCATTCTTCCAGAAGCGTATTTGTGAGGTCAGGCACTGATGTTGGACAAGAAGGCCTAGCATGAAGTCTCTGCTCTAATTCATCCCAAGTATGTTCTGTCAGGTTTTGCCAGGACTCTGTGCAGGCCAGTCAAGTTCCTCCACCCCAAACTCACTCATCCATGTCTTTATGGACCATGCTTTGTGCACTGCTGTGCTGTCATGTTAAAACAGGAAGGGGCCATCCCGAAACTGTTCCCACAAAGTTGGGAGCATGAAATTGTCCATGTCTTAGTATGCTGACACCTTAAGAGTTCCCTTCGCTGGAACTAAGGGGCCAAGCCCAACCCCTGAAAAGCAACCTCACACCATAATCCCCCCTCCACCAAATAATTTGGACCAGTGCACAAAGCAAGGTTCATAAAGACATGGATGAGTGAGTTCAGGGTGGAGGAACTTGACTGACCTGCAGAGTCCTGACCTGAACCTAATAGAACACCTTTGGGATGAATTAGAGCAGAGACTGCAAGCCAGGCCTTCTCATCCAACATCAGTTTCTGACCTCACAAATGCGCTTCTGGAATAATTGTCAAACATTCCCATAGACACACTCCTAAACCTTATGGACAGCGTTCCCAGAAGAGTTGAAGCTGTTATAGCTGCAAAGGGTGGGCTAACTCAATAGTGAACCTACGGACTAATATTGGGATGCCATTAAAGTTAATATGTGTGTAAAGGCAGGTGTCCCAATACTTTTGACAATATAGTGTGTATGTCCATTAGGATCCCAAGACCTAATCTGAGAGGAGCTGCATTCACTTCACCTGGTATTCCCTACCATTGTCCTGGCCCTCTTATGCGCCCCGCTAAATGATGTTTGGGTTCTAGTCAGCGCACAATAGCTTATTCATTTGATTTGGAAACACAGCCATCACACAGGCCATGGATTTATATGCCCTATGTAAAGGAGGCCTTATTTTGTATTTTTCTGTCTCTGTGACCTCCCAAACCTCTCCTCTTCCTCAGACTTTTGTTTGTTTGGATCGAGCAGTGCACGTAAGTTGCAGTCATGTGCACTGCTCTATATACATTACATAGTCCATAGTCCACCTTGGGAGGGGTAAGAGAGGGTGACTATATTCCTACATACAGTGACACCATGGAAAACGAACGTAGGCACCCTCTAATAGAAAATCCGATCACAGCAGCAAGAACAAAAAAAAAAAAAGTTTAGGCCTCGTTTACTTGTGTGATCCATGTTTGGATTGTTTTTTTACTTACTTGCCAGCCACGCTATAGCCGAATGATGGCTACAGGGTGGACGGCTAGTTCTGGGAGGCCGTCACATGATGGCCTCCCGTGATCACGTCTGCTGCATGGTGTGGGTGGCGCGCTCTGTGATCACAGTGTCTGGAGGACACTGCTGATCACAGAATGAGGTAAAGAGACATTCAGCAGCTCTTTACCATGTAATCAGCTTTGTCCATTCACAGCTGATCACGGATGTAAATAGAAGTGGGTTACCGGCATCCCTTTCCTCATGCTGACAGCATGAGGAGAGGAGAAGAGAGACAATAACCAGCTTCTCTAAAAGGGACATGTACACTGATAATCAGGGCATTCAGCCTATCAGTGCCACCTAACAGTGCAGCCTCATCAGTGCCCACCAGTGCCGCCTCTGCAGTGCCCATCAGTGCAACCTATTAGTGCCCATCAGTGCTGCCTCATCAATGCCTATCAGTTCCAGACATCTCAAGTCTCCTGCGAGTTGCGGGAGTCTCCCGCATTTCGGCTGTGGCTCCCGGACTCCCGCAAGTGCCCTGCAATATCCCGGCTGTCAGCTCAGACAAGAAGTCCTGCGGGAACGCATGGGAATGGCCAGGGCTGGGCGAAGTGTTATCATGCAGGAGAGGGGGCGCAAGCTTGGATAAGTGCCAGACAGTGTAAAAAACACTGTGCATAAAAAACCTATAAACCATGCGCTTACTCCAAAAAAGTCATAGATGTAAGCAGCTAACACAACAAATAGAAAATTTGTAATAAATCATATATAACCAAGTGTAGCGCTAAAAAATGAGAAAGAAAATATTGCTATACCACATATAATAGCAAAATGAATTGTGAAAAGATAGTGTTTTGTATACTTTGTGAACATTCATACATATAGAACACTTATGTTATAAAGCCTTAGGGTCACCAAAAGTGATAACAGGATGTAAAAATGGCAATAAAGTCCAAAACTGAATGTGCAGATACGGTGAACATAAATTTCGCAATGGTGATAAATTCCAAAACATATACTCGTGAGAGATTTCTGTATGTGATCCAACATGTGCTGACAGACCCTTGTGCGAAACCGCCACCTAGGATGACTGGAGGCTTACCAGAAAGTTGGGACCCACCTAGCATACGCTATATGGGTCAAACAGGCTTGGATTGCTCACTGGCAATGAAGGTAGGGAACCAAGGGCTGGTGAATGGTGAAGTTGTAACGTTGCTATCCCAAAGAGGTCTTCTTCATATGGAAGCTCGGACACCAACGGACATTACCCACATGTAATGAAGAAGGGGCTCATAGCGTAATTCCGTAAACCATAAAAAATTTATTAAAAGGAAAAACACTTACATTTCAGAATAAAAAGCGCTTGCAAGTAAAATGGCGGCAGTGGAGTGGAGTGGAGTGGAGTCCTCCCGACGCGTTTCGTCATACAAGACTTCGTCGGGAGGACTCCACTGCCGCCATTTTACTTGCAAGCGCTTTTTATTCTGAAATGTAAGTGTTTTTCCTTTTAATAAATTTTTTATGGTTTACGGAATTACGCTATGAGCCCCTTCTTCATTACATGTGGGTAATGTCCGTTGGTGTCCGAGCTTCCATATGAAGAAGACCTCTTTGGGATAGCAACGTTACAACTTCACCATTCACCAGCCCTTGGTTCCCTACCTTCATTGCCAGTGAGCAATCCAAGCCTGTTTGACCCATATAGCGTATGCTAGGTGGGTCCCAACTTTCTGGTAAGCCTCCAGTCATCCTAGGTGGCGGTTTCGCACAAGGGTCTGTCAGCACATGTTGGATTACATACAGAAATCTCTCACGAGTATATGTTTTGGAATTTATCACCATTGCGAAATTTATGTTCACCGTATCTGCACATTCAGTTTTGGACTTTATTGCCATTTTTACATCCTGTTATCACTTTTGGTGACCCTAAGGCTTTATAACATAAGTGTTCTATATGTATGAATGTTCACAAAGTATACAAAACACTATCTTTTCACAATTCATTTTGCTATTATATGTGGTATAGCAATATTTTCTTTCTCATTTTTTAGCGCTACACTTGGTTATATATAAAGTGTAAAAAACACACAGCGCCCTGGCTCAGGCTTTTCTACAGCATTCACATGAAAGAGCATATTCCCGAACTTCCATCCATTCAGTGACAGCCTCAGGTGGAGGGAGTGTAAGGACAGAACTGTACACTTTGATTGGCCGAGGGTTCCATCCATCAACTACACTGGCCCCGCCCCCTGCAGCCCGGTGTAGCGTCACATATGGCGACCCATCACATTTGGCTACCCGCTGAACTGCGCATGCGCAACGCCGCCATATGCGTACCAACACTGTGGCGGTCTGCGCTTGCGCAAAATTTTGTGGCCACACCCCTCCCCTGAGTCCAGGTTCAAGCTCCACCATCCAAGTGGACATAGAGTTAGATTATAATTATGCCGAGCGAAGAGAGGCCGTGCCCAAAGCGTGGTGAACGTAGCGAGCCCGCGAGGGGCCCTGTGGCAAAGTGGTCTTACAAAAGTGTTGGAACGCATATGGCGGCGTCGCGCATGCGCACTCCAGCGGGTAGCAGAATGTGATGGGTAGCCGAATGTGGCGTGACACCGGCTTTCCATGTGGAGAAGAACGGCCGGCAGAAGTAAAGCAACACCCCCCCAAATGATGGGAGAGGGCATCTAGGGTCCTGAACTCTATCATTGTGTTATCCCAGGTACACTTGTTCTATCAGCACAGAGTGACATTACCAGATGGTGAGCCACCACAGTTGCTGTATATTGTTACTTTCCCACTGCAAAGTAATTGTGTTTTGTGCAGACATCAGCAAGAGCACTATTGGAAAGATATTAGAAAACAATCATGGTGTCTAAACATTTTCCAGCAAATTTGAATGCATTCATCTCTTACTGTATTTAGTAAGCTGTGTACGTAATTTCTTATTACAATAATATCCCCTTCCCGCCGACCGTACGCACATATGCGTACTCGGCTTTCCGGGGTTATACCGGGATGATGCCCGCAGCTGTACCGTTGTTTTCAGCGGGCGATCGGCTACCCGAGTATAACAACCGATGCGGCTAAAAGCCGCTCGGCTGTTATACCGGAGGAGCGGGAGGGGACATCCCCCCCCTCCCGCCGCCTCCCGTCGCTGTTGGTGTCCAATCGGGAATCTTCGGCGGCTGGGGGCGGGCTGGAACGAAGCTGTGAGCGGCTTCATTCCAGCCTTCTAATTGTAAACGCGGAAGCGACGTCATGACGTCACTTCCCGTTTACTCGGCTGCCAATGGCGCCGAATTTTAAAAAGTATACAGTATTCAGAATCGCCGTTTTCGGCGATCTGAATACTTTGAAGTGTAAAGGAGGGATGGGGGGTCTTTTAGACCCCCCATCCCTCCATAAAGAGTACCTGTCACCACCTATTACTGTCACAAGGGATGTTTACATTGCTTGTGACAGCAATAAAAGTAAAAAAAAAATAATAATTTTTAAACACAATTTATAAAAGTACAAAAATAAATAAAATAAATAAATTTAAAAAAAAAATTTTTTTTAAAGCGCCCCCGTCCCCGCGAGCTCGCGCAGCGAAGAAAACGCATACGGAAGTCGCGCCGCATATGTAAACGGTGTTCAAACCACACATGTGAGGTATCGCCGCGATCGTCAGAGCGAGAGCAATAATTCTAGCCCTAGACCTCCTCTATAGCTCAAACCTGGTAACCGTAAAAATTTTTTAAAGCGTCGCCTATGGAAATTCATAGGTACCGTAGTTCGTCGCCATTCCACGAGTGCGTGCAATTATAAAGGGTGACATGTTTGGTATCTATTTACTCGGCGTAACATCATCTTTCACATTATGCAAAAAAATTGGGGTAACTTTACTGTTTGGATTTTTTTAAATTCATGAAAGTGTCACTTTTCCAAAAATTTGCGTTTAAAACACCGCTGCACAAATACCGTGTGATAAAAAATATTGCAACAATCGCCATTTTATTCTCTAGACTCTCTTCTAAAAAAATATATATAATGTTTGGGGGTTCTAAGTAATTTTCTAGCAAAAAATACGGATTTTAACTTGTAAACACCAAATTTCAAAAATAGGCTTAGTCATGAAAGGGTTAAGGAAGAAGGACTTTTAGGTGATTTTTCAGAGTGTTGGTGTGTGTTGTGTAAAATAGCAGAATGTCTGCGTTTATATTGCAGCGCAACACACACCACCTCATCATATACGTTTGAATAACTTGTCTTTCATTAATTTTGACTACATCTTAAAATAACTAAACAATATGATGCAGGCAGACATGCATCAAATGAGTGTGCTTGTGTGAATGGGACAAAAATCTTTATAATGAATGTAAGCAAAACCTCTCCAGCTGTGGCTGTACCGTAGAATCCCGTATACCGTAGAATCCCGTATACCGTAGAATCCCATATACCGTAGAATCCTGTATACCGTAGAATCCCGTATACCGTAGAATCCCGTATACCGTAGAATCCCGTATACCGTAGAATCCCATATACCGTAGAATCCCATATACCGTAGAATCCTGTATACCGTAGAATCCCGTATACCGTAGAATCCCGTATACCGTAGAATCCCATATACCGTAGAATCCCGTATACCGTAGAATCCCGTATACCGTAGAATCCGTATACCGTAGAATCCCGTATACCGTAGAATCCTGTATACCGTAGAATCCCGTATACCGTAGAATCCCGTATACCGTAGAATCCTGTATACCGTAGAATCCCATATACCGTAGAATCCTGTATACCGTAGAATTCCGTATACCGTAGAATCCCGTATACCATAGAATCCAGCAGGGAGTCCCAGCACTGTTTGTACCTGTCTGTACCAATCCTGCAGTGTCACTCCATATCTCACAGGAGGATTCAGAGTGGACAGCACAGGACCCCCAGGATGCTGGAGACCCCTTGTAAAAGTACCGACCCCTCATTCCCTGCTGTGCCCATGCTAGCAACCCCAACCCCTGATGTGCACAGACACACACATAGCATGGTGCTGGATAGGTGTGTGTGTGAGCTGCAGCAGGTGAAAACTTCAATTGAAGGAGAAAAGGTGCCGTAAAATTGGTGAGTCCACCGAGGGGGGGGGGGGCGCCACGTGCCACCTCCCTGAAATGAGTTATTGCAAGTAATGCTGGCCATACACTATACGAAAAATCGGCCGAAAAATCGTTCATATAGACACTTCGTTCGTTTTTCGGCAAGTTAATGGGCACAAATCGATAATCGTTTGTGACGTTTTTGTGGAAAAAAAACGAACGGGAAGTTTGGAAAATTTCTGCCGAACGTACGATAAATTGCAAGGTTAATGTGTTTCCCGTCCGAACTGTCTGCACTAGGTATATGTAAAAAAACGAACAAAAAATTATTTATTCATGTCCACTGAACAATTTATCGGTCATTACATGATGGCACAATCATTTGCGGTCACGGTCGAACGTTCGTTTTTCGAAAATGGGTTCGGCCGATTTTCTGTATAGTGTATGGCCAGCATTAGGATGTCTGCAGTGCAGCCTATCATTGCCCATCAGTGCTGCCTCATCAATGCCTATCAGTGCAGCCTCATCAGTGAAGGAGAAAAATTACCTGTTAAAGAATATTTGACAGGCAATGAGGAGGTGGTATATCGCCTTGCCACCACCTGTTTTAACCCCCTAAATACCATACAACCCACGCCACATTGTGCATAGTTGTGGGGGGAGGGGGGGTTGCAGCGCGGCCTCATTCGTTTGAATGGGTCAGGCGGTATCATTCACGATGAGGGGTTAAGATTCCTGCTGCGGCTGTGAAGCAAAGCAATGTGATGGACTGGCTGTGGCATGTGTTACACCCCCGGTGGCTGCCCTTGTAGCACAAAGGGGAGTAGTTGAGGAAGGTATAAATGCGGTTCAACCGTGGGTTTTACCCCTCTCCTCCCCAAATGTAAGTGTAAACAAGCCCTGAGATTTGGAGGAGGCTGAGGGCAAAAAAAAGGGAACACAGACTTCAATAGAACTTTTTATTTTTACACCAGAGTCACTAAACTGGTTACTAGAAGTCCATAGTCCCCTCATAAATACTATATAGGTCTGTGATATCTATGGAGATAGAAGACAACACTGCACAGCATACAATATATATGGGGATTAGTGCAGAGCTCTTCCACTTCATGGCCATTAAAATACCGGCGTTGCTAAAACAGATTAGTGATGTCCATTGTTCTAATGGATTATCATTTTTGAACTAAACAAGAAGGCACTGCGCCTGCGCCGGACACGGCCAGACACGCCTGCGCACACCGAGCTTCGTGCTGAAGTCAGTCCCGCCGTCTGGTCTCCATGGAGACGGAACACCGCGTCCTTCTACAGTCCGCTCCCGGGAAATGAAGAGGACGGTGCGCGGGAGAGCGGACAGGTAAACCCGGCATTGTGTCTTCTATATGTGACTGGGGGGGACCATCTGTGTGTGTGGGGGCTGGGATCTGTCCTATGTGTCACGTGGGATCCCTGCACCCCTTATTATTATTATCTTCAGTATTGTGTACATATTTCCCTATCTCTGTATATATTGTCAATGATTCAAATAGTAGTCCCAGCCTTGCACCTTATAGATCTATGGAAACCCGACGTGACGTTGTCAGTAGTTCTTATTTGTGACACTTTTAGGGCGTCTCGCCCTAGAACGTGAGCGTTTGCGCACATTTTTGCACGTTCCGGTTTTGGCAACCCGTTCATTTCAATAGGTTGGCAAACGCACGGTAACACGCCAAACGTAACTACTCTTATAAAACGCACGTTACCATGCGATTTGGTGGCCGCAAAGACACTGCTTGTCCACTAGATGAGTTTAGGGGGACAGTAACAATGAATGTCCCCCTCACACATCTAGTAAGGGCAGAGCGTTCCCATACTGTGCGAGAAATACGCTTCCCAGCGCTGCGTTCTAGTGTGAGCCGGCCCATAATATTGTACGGCGTTGTTGTGACGGATTCATAAAGAAGTACTGTCATTTCACTGATCAGGAATTGGAGGTAAATTGTTCCTCTTCCTTGTTGGAGTATGGGCAGGGCCGGGACAAGGGGTGGGCAGGAGGGTCGGGTGCCCTGGGCACTGTGTTATCATGTAAGGTGGGAGGGGCACCGCAAGGAGATTGAGGGGGGGAGGGGATTTGTTTTAGGTGTTTGGGGGGGGGGGGGCAGCAGGGGAAAATATATGTTTTTGGAGGGGAAAATAGAGGGGGGAGGTTCTAGGAGTGGTAATTCAGGGGGATTTGTGTTGTGAGGGGGGCGGGAGAAGAGGATTTGTGCTAGGAAGAGGGATTTGGGGGGTTTGTGCTAGAAGAGGTGATGTAGTAGAGGGGGATTTGTGCTAAGAAGGGTATTGGGGGGGGGGTTGTGCTAGAAGAGGTGATATAGTAGGGGGGGGGGATTTGTGCTAAGAAGGGGATTTGGGGGGGTTTGTGCTAGAGATTATATGGCAGAGGGGGGAGGGGATTTGTGCTAAGAAGGGGATTGGGGGGGGGCGGTTTGTGCTGGAAGAGATGATATGGCAGAGGGGGGAGGGGATTTGTGCTAAGAATGGGGATTTGAGGGGGGGGGGGTTGTGCTAGAAGAGGTGATATAGTAGAGGGGGAGGGGATTTGTGCTAAGAAGGGGATTTGGGGGGTTGTGCTAGAAGAGATGATATGGCGGCGGGGGGGAGGGGTTTTGTGCTAAGAAGGGGATTTGGGGGGGTGTTTGTGCTAGAAGAGGTGATCTAGTAGAGGGGGGGGGATTTGTGCTAAGAAGGGGATTGGGGGGGGGGGTTGTGCTAGAAGAGATGATATGGCAGAGGGGGGAAGGGGATTTGTGCTAAGAAGGGGATTTGGGGGGGGGGGGGGTGTTTGTGCTAGAAGAGGTGATATAGTAGAGGGGGGGGGATTTGGGCTAAGTAGGCCATTTAGTGGGGGGTTGTGCTAGAAGAGGTGATATAGTGGGGAGGGGGGGGATTTGTGCTAAGAAGGGGATCGGGGGGGGGGGGGGTTGTGCTAAATGACGTGTTATAGTAGAGGGGGGTGGGGATTTGTGCTAAGAAGGGGATTTGGGGGGGGTTTGTGCTAGAAGAGTTAATAGAGTAGAGGGGGGTGGGGATTTGTGCTAAGAGGGGGGTTCGGGGGGGGGGGGGGTTGTGCTAGAAGAGGTGATCTAGTAGAGGGAAGAGGGTATTTGTACTAAGAAGGGGATTCGGGGGGGGGGGGTTGTGCTAGAAGAAGTGATATAGTGGGGGGGAGGGGATTTGTGCTAAGAAGGGGATTGGGGGGGGGGGGTTGTGCTAGAAGAGCTGATATAGTGGGGGGGGGGGTTGTGCTAGAACAGGGATCCTCAAACTACGGCCCTCCAGAGAATTGATATGGCAGAGGGGGGAGGGGGTTTGTGCTAAGAAGGAGCTTGGGAGGGGGGTTGTGCTGGAAGAGGTGATATGGCAAAGGGGGAGGGGATTTGTGCTAAGAAGAGGATTCAGGGGGGTTTGTGCTAGAAGAGGCGATATAGTAGAGGGGGGGGGGGTTTATGTTAAGAAGGGGATTGGGGGGGTTTGTGCTAGAAGAGGTGATATAGTAGGGGGGAGGGGATTTGTGCTAAGAAGGGGATTTGGGGGGGAGGGTTTTGCTAGAAGAGATGATATGGCAGAGGGGGGAGGGGATTTGTGCTAAGAAAGGGATTTGGGGGGGAGGGTTTTGCTAGAAGAGATGATATGGCAGAGGGGGGGGATTTGTGCTACGAAGGGGATTCGGGGGGGGGGGGGGGTTGTGCTAGAAGAGGTGACATAGTAGAGGGGGGAGGGGATTTGTGCTAAGAAGGGGATTCCGGGGGGGGGGGTGTTGTGCTAGAAGAAGTGACATAGTAGAGGGGGGAGTGGATTTGTGCTAAGAAGGGGATTTGGGGGGGTTTGTGCTAGAATAGGTGATCGAGTAGAGGGGGGTGGGGATTTGTGCTAAGAAGGGGATGGGGGGGGGGGGGGGTTGTGCTAGAAGAGGTGATATAGTAGAGGGGGAGGGGATTTGTGCTAAGAAGGGGATTGGGGGGGGGTTGTGCTAGAAGAGGTGATATAGTAGAGGGGGAGGGGATTTGTGCTAAGAAGGGGATTTGGGGAGGGGGGTTGTGCTAGGAGAGATGATATGGCAGAGGAGAGAAGGGGATTTGTGCTAAAAAGGGGATGGGGGGGGGGCGTGTTTGTGCTAGAAGAGGTGATATAGTACAGGGGGGGAGATTTGTGCTAAGAAGGGGATTCGGGGGGGGGGTGTTGTGCTAGAAGAGGTGATATAGTAGAGGGGGGGGGATTTGTGCTTAGTAGGCCATTTGGGGGGGGGGGGGTTGTGCTAGAAGAGGTGATATAGTGGGGGGGGGGATTTGTGCTAAGAAGGGGATCCGGGGGGGGGGTTTGTGCTAAAAGACGTGATATAGTAGAGGGGGGGGTGGGGATTTGTGCTTAGAAAGGGAATTGGTGGGTTTGTGCTAGAAGAGGTGATATAGTAGAGGGGGAGGGGATTTGTGCTAAGAAGGGGATTGGGGGGGGCTAGAAGAGGTGATCTAGTAGGGGGAAGAGGGGATTTGTGCTAAGAAGGGGATTGGGGGGTGCTAGAAGAGATGATATGGCAGAGGGGGGAGGGGATTCGTGCTAAGAAGGGGATTCGGGGGGGTTTGTGCTAGAAGAGGTGATATAGTAGAGGGGGGGGATTTGTGCTAGGAAGGGAGATGGGGGGGGTTGTGCTAGAAGAAGTGATATAGTGGGGGGGATTTGTGCTAAGAAGGGGGTTCAGGGGGGTTTGTGCTGGAAGAGGTGATATAGTAGAGGGGGGTGAGTATTTGTGCTAAGAAGGGGATTTTGGGGGGGGGGGGGCGGTTGTGCTACAAGAGATGATATGGCAGAGGGGGTTTGTGCTAAGAAGAGGATTCAGGGGGGTTTGTGCTGGAAGAGGTGATATAGTAGAGGGGGAGGGGATTTGTGCTAAGAAGGGGATTGGGGGGGGCTAGAAGAGGTGATCTAGTAGGGGGAAGAGGGGATTTGTGCTAAGAAGGGGATTGGGGGGTGCTAGAAGAGATGATATGGCAGAGGGGGGAGGGGATTCGTGCTAAGAAGGGGATTCGGGGGGGTTTGTGCTAGAAGAGGTGATATAGTAGAGGGGGGGGGGGGATTTGTGCTAGGAAGGGAGATGGGGGGGGTTGTGCTAGAAGAAGTGATATAGTGGGGGGGATTTGTGCTAAGAAGGGGGTTCAGGGGGGTTTGTGCTGGAAGAGGTGATATAGTAGAGGGGGGTGAGTATTTGTGCTAAGAAGGGGATTTTGGGGGGGGGGGGGGGCGGTTGTGCTAGAAGAGGTGATATAGTGGGGGGGGGGGGGGTTGTGCTACAAGAGATGATATGGCAGAGGGGGTTTGTGCTAAGAAGGGGATTCGGGGGGGTTTGTGCTAGAAGAGGTGATATAGTAGAGGGGGGGGGATTTGTGCTAGGAAGGGAGATGGGGGGGGGGGTTGTGCTAGAAGAAGTGATATAGTGGGGGGGGGGATTTGTGCTAAGAAGGGGGTTCAGGGGGGTTTGTGCTGGAAGAGGTGATATAGTAGAGGGGGTGAGGATTTGTGCTAAGAAGGGGATTTGGGGGGAGGGTTTTGCTAGAAGAGATGATATGGCAGAGGGGGGAGTGGATTTGTGCTAAGAAAGGGATTGGGGGGGGGGTTGTGCTAGAAGATGTGATATAGTAGAGGGGAGGGGATTTGTGCTAAGAAGGGGATGGGGGGGGTGCTAGAAGAGGTGCTATGGCAGAGGGGGGAGGGGGATTTGTGCTAGGAGGAGAAATATTCTTTTTTTGGGGGGGGGGGGTGCTTAGGCAGTAATCATGCAGCTTAGTGACCAATTGTTTTTAGGGGGGGATTTTTGCTGACACATAATGCTCATACATATTGGGGGGAGGGGTCACAGTTTGGCATGTTTGCGGTGGGCTCTAGGTGACCTTGTCCCTGCACTGGGTAAGGAGCTCATACTGTGTGCACTGAGCTGTGTTTTTTTCTGCACTGGATAATTGCAGGTCCCCCTACACTTCATTCACACGGCCATACAAATCTTACTGATATTATTACAGATGTGTTTTCTAAGAGAAAAGTTCCTGCATAACAGTCAGTAAAATCCTTGGACATAGATGCATTTAAATGCGTAAAGACACGTTTTTGGTACATAATGATCATTTATTTTTCCTCTTTGTTGCATCCACCTATGAAAAAAAATTCCATACCTCTCTTTAAAGGACATAATGTGCTAGTATGCATTGCATACTAGCACATTATGAAAGACTTACCTCTAAAACAAAGCCCTCCAGCGGCGTGCTGTGACCACTGACAGGACTTCCATGTTCACCCGGTCTTCCTTCCAGGTCTGAATGGCCGAGCCGTGATATCAATTCAAAGCACAGTGTGCATGCGTCAGTGACGGCAGGTTCAGGAGATATTCATTTTACCTACAAGAAAGCTTTATTATAAGCTTACCTGTAGGTAAAAGTAAGATAACTGAGTTTTAAAAAGATGAGGTCATTACCTGGGCTGCTCTGTCTGGTAAGGGTGTTTGAATCATGAAATAAAATGACAATGTCAGCTAATTATTATTATTATTATTATACAGGATTTATATAGCGCCGACAGTTTACGCAGCGCTTTACAACATTAGGGCAGACAGTACAAGTACAATACAATTCAATACAGGAGGAATCAGAGGGTCCTGCTCGTCAGAGCTTACAATCTAGGAGGGAGGGTCAAGTTATACAAAAGGGTAATAGCTGTGGGGGATGAGCTAATGGAGAAAATAGTGCAGTTATTAGATGGAGGCAGGATAGGCTTCTCTGAAGAGGAAAGTTTTCAGGGATCTCCTAAAAGTGGATACGTTTGGTGACAGTCTGACAGATTGGGGTAGGGAATTCCAGAGGATGGGCAAGGCTCGGGAGAAGTCCCGGAGGCGGATATGGGAGGAGGTGATGAGGGAGCTAGAGAGCAGGAGGTCTTGGGAGGAATGGAGATGGCGATTAGGTTGGTATTTTGAGACTAGGCTAGTGATGTAGCTGGGGGCAGAGTTGTGGATGGCTTTGTAACTTATTGTTAGTATTTTGAATTGAATTTGTTGGGCGAGTGGCAGCCAATGGAGGGATTGGCAGAGAGGGGTAGCAGACACTGAGCGGTTTGTAAGGTGGATGGGTCTGGCAGAAGCATTCATGATGGACTGAAGGGGGGATAGTCTATTTAAAGGTAAGCCAATGAGGAGGGAGTTGCAGTAGTCGAGGCGAGAGATAACCAGGGAGTGAATCAGGAGCTTTGTGGTTTCATTGGTTAGAAAGGGACGTAGTTTAGAGATGTTGCGGAGGTTGAGGCGGCAAGCTTTGGAAAGTGATTGGATATGGGGCCGAAAGGAGAGTTCAGAATCCAGGATAACACCTAGGACCCTGACATGTGGGGACGGGTGGATGGTTTTGCCATTGCTCTTGACAGATAAGTCAGGGGAAGAGGCACGTGGGGGAGGAAATATTATAAGCTCAGTTTTGGACAAGTAGAGTTTGAGGAAGTGGTGTGACATCCATACAGATATGTCGGTTAGTAAGTTAGTGATGCGTGAGGAGACTGATGGAGTGAGTTGAGGGGTGGAGAGATAGATTTGTGTGTCGTCAGCGTAGAAATGATATTGAAAGCCGTGAGAGGCTATCAGCTGACCCTGGGAAGAGGTGTAGATTGAAAATAAAAGAGGTCCAAGAACAGAACCTTGGGGGACCCCAACAGAGAAGGGAAGAGGAGTGGAGGAAGTAGAATTGTAAGTGACACTGAAGGTGAGTTGGGATAGGTAGGATGAGAGCCACTGAAGAGCACAGTCATGGAGACCGAGGGATTAAAGTGTTTTGAGGAGGAGGGGGTGGTTCAAACGTGTCAAAGGCAGCTGAAAGATCCAGAAGTAGGAGTACAGAATAGTGTCCGTTGGTTTTTGCAGTTAGTAGGTCCTTTGTGAGTTTTAAAAGTGCAGTTTCTGTGGAGTGTTGAGGGTGAAATCCAGATTGAAGGGGATCAAGAAGGTTGTTTTTAATGAGGTGGTCACTCGGTTGTAAACCAGGCGTTCAAGGAGTTTAAAGGAAGAGGGGAGCAAGGAGATAGGGCGTAGGTTGTTAAGATTGGTAGGGTCCAAGGACGGCTTTTTAAGTATGGGGGTGACCAGTGCACGTTTTAGAGCATTGGGGAAGATACCAGAGGTGAGGGAGAGATTGAAGATGTGGGTTAGAGAGTGTAGGATGGAGTTAGAGAGCGACCGTAGCATTTGAGAGGGAATAGGGTCCAGGGGACAGGTGGTTAGGTGGGCGATGGAAAGGAGTTTAGCAGATCATGTACATGTATTGTAGCTGTTTGCCTGAAGTTCACCTTTAAATGCCGCATTTTTATCTTTGATTGAAGCATAACTTTAGTGTACTTATTTTGTTAATGGTACTTGAGTAAGTGCCAGCTTCTGAGACATAAATCTAAAATGATTGCTTAATGCTATGTGCTGTTTTTGCAGCTAGAAAAGAACTGGAACGCCTGTATTAAATGGAGCCAGAGACAACTGTAGCTGATGGAAGACTGGAAACATTACAGATCTACAAAGTACTCCAGTGTGTTCGAGATCAAGACAAAGAGCAGATCCAAAAACTTACCCAACTCGGAGTCCCGAACCTCATAAATCTCACTGAGCCACGCAATGGAGAAGGGGCTCTACACCTGGCCGCTGTGGCTAATAATGTGGACATGTGCAGTTTTCTGCTTAACATTGGAGCTCACCCTGATATACAAGACTTAAAGGGATGCACCCCTGCCATGAAAGCAACAGAATTAGGACATGACCTGGTACTGCAAGTTCTTGCTGAAGCTCGGGCTGACATGACAATTGTTAATAAAGAAGGAAAAGGTAGCTATGACCCACTACAGACTGACCATTATGTGAATTTATTAGCCAGCCCTTTGTTTCATATTTGAGCACCTAACGCTATGATGGAGAAAGGCAGAGTAGGTGATTATTCAAGTTCTTGCACTTTCTTATGAAAGTTTTAGTGTGTTTTTTTTTCTTAAGTATCACATTTAGGACCTGTCCTAATCTCATGTGTCTTCATGTTGTTTACTCGTTACTATAGGAATACAGCAAAGATAGGTCGAAGAAGTCTTAGGTTTAAGAGGCATAGCTGTCATTCAGCTGCTAAGAACATTATATTTAAAGAGGAACTACTTGAAAATTAAAGTCAACAGTTACAAATACTATAGCTGCTGATTTTTCTGTTTCAATCTTTTTATTCAGTTTTTTTAAATAACAATAAAAAAAACATGTTCTAATGTAACAAAAGAAATTGCATAATGACACTGTCATCAATATCAGTTAGCTGCTGATTTTTAAGAAACAGATACTCACCCTGCAGCTGATTCTTCTCAGGGCTTATCGATCTTCGGCCTTACCATCTTGGTTCCGGGAGCCAGATGTCACTTTGTAATGAGTCACAGCCAGTTCTCCACTGTGCATGCGTGAGTTTAATGAGTGATGCAGGTAGCCTTGTCCTGAAGCCTCCTGGGATAACATCACACATACCAGCAGGGTATAGGACAAGGCTACCTGTACCCCCTGAACTCACGTGTGTGCAGTGGGGAGCCAGCTGTGAGTCATGAGGAAGTATATATAACATCACACATCCCAGGAGGCTACAGGACAAGGCTACCTACACCCTTCAATCTTGTGCCTGTGCAGTGGGAAGCTGGCTGTGAGTCATCAGGAAGTGACAGTCGGCTCCCGGAACCAAGATGGCAGTTGGGGGGAAGGGGGTAGTGGTCCAAGGTGACATTATTCTCACTTAGGAATGGATTGAAGAAGATGGTACAGGTAATGTTAAAAAAGTATTTTGACCAAAAAAAGCTGCAATTTATTTAACTGCTTTAGATCCGCGCTATAGCCGAATGAGGGCTACAGAGCAGACCTACTTCCTCCTGTGCTTGAGCGGCCCGCGCGCCCCCTGCAGGGCGCGCACTGTGATCAGCGAGTCTAGGAGACTCCCTGGATCACAGATCGGAGTAAGGGGTCGAACCCGACCCCTTACTACGTGATCAGCTGTCAGCCAATGACAGCTGATCATATGTAAACAGAGCCAGTAATGGGCTATTTTTTCTCCTCACGCTGAGGAGAAAAAAAAAAAGCTGATCACCGGCGGCTGTAAGAGGAACATCGGTCCCGATCAAGGAGAGCAGCCGCCAGCTCATCTGTGCCCACCTGTGCCACCTACCAGTGCACAACAGTGCCGTCTACCAGTGCCCACAGTGCCACCTATCAGTGCCCACAGTGCCACCTATCGATGTCACCAAAATTGCCTCATCAATAGTGCTGCATCAGTGTCATCTACCAGTGCCATCTATCAGTGGCGCCCATCAGTGCCATCTTATCAGTGGCCATCAGTGCCACCTTATCTGTCCCCATCAGTGCCGCCTTATCTGTGCCTATCAATGCCCATCAGTGCCCACCAGTGCAGACAATCAGTGCCGCCTTATCAGCGCATATCAATGAAGGAGAAAAATTACCAGTATGCAAAATTTTATAAAAAACTATGAAACATGATTTTTTTTTTTTTCAAAATTTCTTTTTTTGTTTGTTTAGTAAAAATAAAAACCCCAGTGGTGAATAAATACCACCAAAAGAAAGCTCTATTTGTGTGTAAAAAATGATAACCATGTCATTTGAGTACAGTGTTGCATGACCGCGCAATTGTTATTCAAAGAGTGACAGCGCTGAAAGCTGAAAATTGGTCTGGGCAGGAGGGGGATTTAAGTGCCCAGTAAGCAAGTGGTTAAAGGCTAGGGAAGAGAGTGGGGGTAACCTTTCGGTTTCAGGTGAAGGTCCTTTTAAGTTGCTCACCAATCTCTAAGGTCAGAGGGATGGTCGGTTTTTGCATGCAGGACCTTAAAGGCCTTAATGTTGTTGTAAACCCTTACAGACCACTTTTTACTACAGGTAACTCTATAATAAGGCTTTCTTGTAGCTACCCCAAATATCTTCTAAACCTGCACGGTTTAGGAGATATCCCCTGTATCAGCATGTGCCAACATCATCGACACATGCGCACTGAAGCAATGGCATGTTCGTGCCGTTGCTTCAGCTAGTGTGCCATTACCGGCGGCTCCCACGTGCATGCGCAGTAGAGACGTAATCGCGGCTCCGGCCAATCACAGTGCCGGATACCTGGAAGTAACTCCGGGAGCGATGTCGTCGGCCGGAGCTGTGTACAGGGACCGCTGCGGGGGCTTCGATCTAAGGTGAGTATTTCATAATGAGCTAGTATGCTATGCATACTAGCTCATTATGCCTTTGTCTTGCAGGTTTTTTTTTTGTGGGTTTACAACCACTTTAAAAGCCTTAATGTTCTAAACCCTTACATATAACCATTAAAATGACTGGCATCAGGTGATACACAGAAATAAAACAAATCCTCCTACCGAAAATTCTACCTGTCTATCTGCTATTTTCTCTTCTCTGCATCTGCTCAAAGTCCAGAATTTTTAAAGCTTGTCTGAGCTTTCTGAACAAAGGGGGTGGAGACCTGACATTACACTCTGCAGAACTCAGTGAGAAGAGCTCTAATGCCGCGATCACGATCGGACTTTTCGTCTACAAAAGTCCTACAGCCTGTCCGACGGACTTTTGTCGGACTTCTGGCGGACTTTTGGCGGACTTGCGGCAGACTTTCTTATGAACGGACTTGCCTACATACGATCACACAAAAGTCCGACGAATTCGTACGTGATGACGTACACCGGACTAAAATAAGGAAGTTGATAGCCAGTAGACAATAGCTGCCCTAGTGTGGGTTTTTGTCCGTCGGACTAGCACACAGACGAGCGGATTTCTGGGTCCGGCGTAGTTACGACGTAAAGATTTGAAGCATGTTTCAAATCTAAAGTCCGTCAGATTTGAGGTTGGAAAAGTCCGCTGAAAGTCCGGGGAAGCCCACACACGATCGGATTGTCAGCCAGCTTTAGTCCGTCGGCGTCCGTCGGACTTTTGTAGACGGAAAGTCTGACCGTGTGTACGCGGCATAAGAGCTGATTTGAAGGAAATGACACACCCCCCATGGTGCACAGGAACAGAGCTGAGATTGTCAATCAGCTGGAGGTTCCTCTTCTGTCACCATTTTTCTCTTGGTGTCAGGAAAACTTGTCAGAAATTATTCATACTGATATTAGAGGAACAAAGCAGCAGACAGAAATGATGTTTAGTGCTCTTAATTGAGACAAGTACACACTATAGTGGGATGTGCTTTGTTCATATTTCATGTCTGAGGTTTACAACCACTTTAAGAGCCTTGAGTAAACTTTTGGTTATTGCTGTGAAGGACCAATGAGAGCAGATTCCGGAAAGCACAAGCAAAGGTACAATTAAACTTTAAAGGGTTTTCTACTTTAAGTATTAGCTTTCACCAACAATAAGAAACCTTCCTCCCCTCTTTTGCTCATTTGCATCCTGCACTCTGATCAACAAGCAGCTTGAGCCCAAAATACCAAAGCTGGACCTCACTTTTCTTTCAGTAAGCTGCTTACAACAATGTTCTTCTAATTACTGGTCTGTGAAATCTCACAGACCAGTAACTCATCAATGAAAGTGATGTTCATAGATGCAGAGCATCTCATACTGTATGGACATAGAATGTAATTCTGGGTCTGGTCTCACTGCAAATTATTAATAGGAAATGGGTCTGCATATCATTTATTATATAGATTCTTTTATAGATCAGTAGCATTTCTATAGCAACATACCCTTTACAGTTTGGTAGTTCCATCTTTGTTTTAGACCCTGAATTATACATTGAATATAATCATGGTTATTTTTCTTTTTGTTTAGGAGTCTTGTTCTACTGCATTTCCCCCACTAAGAGACACCTCCGCTGTCTTCAGATACTCCTGGATTGTGGAGCCGATGTTAATAACACTTCTAAAAATGGAATTCCAGTGCTCCTAGTCGCTTGTGAGCAAGCTCGTGAATGTAAAGAAATGTGTCTGAAATTGCTGGAAAGAGGGGCTAATCCCAATGCTTGCAATCCAGTAAGATGTTTGAATTACACTCTTAATACAATGAGCCCTACTTCAGTTTGTATTTAGTATATTAGAGTGAATCTACATAGTCAAACTGAGAATCTGATTTTTGTTTTTGTTATTTATTAAGGGTAAATAACTTGAATAGGAATAGGAGGTTATGCGATGCCCACTTAACTTTAGCAAAACTTTAGGGACATTTTTCCTATATACAGTCTCTATATACAGCTCCACTTTTTCCTCCAGCACACACTTGCTTGCAGAACCCATCTGGATCACTGTGTGAAGATCTGACAGTCACTCAGTCAGATTAAAGGCAATGGCCCATTACAGGCAGGAACACGAGGCCCCTTGGTTGTGTAGCAAAAATATTACAGTGTCCAGCTTGTACTCTTCCTCCTGTGGCTACTGATCCCAGCACCACCTATTCAGGCACTGCTAACCCACCTGGCTGCAGCTGCCCCCTTTACTAGCCCTCCAGGCTAACTTCTC
The DNA here is from genome assembly GCF_042186555.1 of Aquarana catesbeiana. NCBI lineage: Eukaryota > Metazoa > Chordata > Amphibia > Anura > Ranidae > Aquarana > Aquarana catesbeiana. Next base: position 615,837,657 of record NC_133327.1, on the reverse strand, counting down.
CCCACAGTCCTCCAGACTGACACTCACCAGCCCATCCGGCTGACTCTCAGGAGATCTCTTAGTGGTGCTGACCTGCTCCTGCTGTCCTCCTTCTTGCTTCCATGCCTCCAGGAAGGGCTTCCTCTGTGTGTTATGGCAGGATCCTTCCAGCACCCGAGCCCAGGCCCGAGGTCACTCCCCCAGACTAGGGGGCTCCCCTTAGGGCCACTCCTCAGCACTCCATCTTCCACCCAACTCCCCCTGCTGGCATTATCATCCCTATTTATGAGGTGGCCTTCCCCCTGCCTGCCCTTTACTGGGGATTGGCTGAGGCCCCCATAAATATTTCAAGCAGCTCCTCCTAACCCCCACCCACTATGTCTAGAAGATTCTCCAATGTCCCAGAAAACAGGGAGAGACACCAGACAGGCTGCTAGAATGAGTCTTCCAACCCTGGCCTGACCCAGATTCACAGTCCAGGTTTAGCCCTCAGCTAAAAAAATTTACCTACACTAACAAATCTCCACTAATACCTAGCACACACTAGAGCAGGGGTAGGCAACACCCATCACTGGTGCCACAAGTGGCACACGAAGCCTCTTTTTCCGGCACTCAACTCCCTCCCCATCAGCAGAGCAGTGCAGGAAGTGTCAGTGAGACACTAATGCATTCCAATTTCAGGGTTCCCCAGGCCGCACCTGCACTGAGGAGGAGGCACTGTGCCCCCACACATTAAAGATGGGAAACATTGTTTGGTTCTCTAACTTTGTTGTAGCTGTGATCGTTAGCTTTTGTGATGGGGAAGAGATTGGGTGCAGTTCTGCTAGGGGGAGTGTTCCTGTTTCCAGGAGGAGGAGGACTGTCATTGGCTACTGCTAAATCCAATCGCAGTCCTGCTAGCCCCGTCCACCATCTGGAGGATGATGACTCGCTTGGTTGCCGCTACCAACCTCAGAAAGAAGGGATTTCACTGTGATTGAGAAAACCACAATCAGGTGCCAGTTTGTGGAATTACTGTTGAACTTCTGGGAACTTTGTTAAAATTATTCCTGACCTTTTGCATCACTTACTACTGAACCCCTGCACTCTGTGTCCCTTTAAGCCACAGCCAGTATTCAGCGCAATGAAAATCACATCCAACTTTTCCTGTGGCGCAGAGCACCGCTCTTTTTCTCAGCTGCTGGGGCCCTACTTAAGATCCTGCACACAGGCCCACTGCTTTCAGAAAATGCCCCTGACTTGAGCTCATCACTGCGCGTCCATTCCAGATGCTTGTATGTGACATCATATACATCACATACAAGCACATGGGCCGGGGGGTTCAGTGTTGGGCCAGATGAGCAGGGGGGGTTCAGTGTTGAGCCAGATGAGCAGGGGGTTCAGTGTTGAGCCAGATGAGCAGGGGGGTTCAGTGTTGAGCCAGATGAGTAGGGGGTTCAGTGTTGGGCCAGATAAGCAGGGGGTTCAGTGTTGGGCCAGATGAGCAGGGGGTTTAGTGTTGGGGTAGATGAGAAGGGGAATCAGTGGTGGGACAGAAAAGCAGGGGGGTAGAGCAGTAGGGCAGATGTGAAAGGAGGTGTATTGGTGGGACAGATGAGCAGGGGATTACAGTGGTGGGGCAGGAGAGCAGGGGGAACAAAGGTGGGACAGAAGAGCAGGGGGGTATTGAGGTGAGACAGATGTGCAGTAGGTACAATGGTGGGGGCAGATGAGAAAGCGGGTTACAGTGGTGGGGCAGATAAGCAGATGGGTTCAGTGTTAGGACAGATGAGAAGGTGATTCAGTAGTGAGGCAGAAGAGCATGGAGATATGGTGGTGGAGCAGATGTGCAGGTAGCTACAGCGGTGGGGCAGATGAGAAAAGGGGGTACATTGATGGGGCAGATGAGCAGGGGGGTTACAGTGGTGGAACAAAAGAGCAAGGGGGTACACTGGTGGGACAGAAGAGCAAGGGGGGTACAGTAGTGGGGCAGATGAGAAGGGGGTTACAGTGGTGGGAAAGATGAGCGGGGGGGGGTCAGTGTTGGGGCACAGGAAAAAGGCGGTACATTGGTGGGACAGATGAGCAGGGGGTTACAGCGGTGGGGCAGAGGAGCAGGGAAGTACAGAGGTGGGGCAGATCTGCGGAGGAGAAAGGAGGCCCATCAGTGGAACACATGAGCAGGGTGTTACAGTGGTGGGGCAGAAAAGCAGGGGGTACAGTGGAGGGACAGATGTGCAGGAGGTACAGTGGCGGGGCAGATGAAAAAGGGGGTTACAGTGGTGGAGCAGATGAGAAAGGGGGTTACAGTAGTGGGGCAGATGAGCAGCTAAGTTCAGTGTCAGGACAGATGAGAAGATGGTTTAGTGGTGAGACAGAATAGCATGGGGGTACGGCAGTGGAGAAGATGTGCAGGGAGGTAAAGTGGTGGGGCAGATGAGAACGGGGGAACATTGGTGGGGCAGATAAGCAGAGGGTTACAGTGGTGGGACAGAAGAGCAGGGTGGTACAGTTGTGAGACAGGAGAGCAGGGTGTTACAGTGGTGGGGCAGATGTGCAGGGGGTTATAGTGGAGGGGCAGATGAGCAGGGGGTTACAGTGGAGGGGCAGATGAGCAGAGGGTTACAGTGGAGGGGCAGATGAGCAGGGGGTTACAGTGGAGGGGCAGATGAGCAGGGGGTTACAGTGGTGGGGTAAATGAGCAGGGGGTTACAGTGGTGGGGCAGATGGGCAGGGTAGTGCAGTGGTAGTGCAGATGTGCAGAGGGGTACAGTGGTGGGGCAGATGTGCAGGGGGTACAGTGGTGAAACAGATTTACAGGGGGCGACAGTGATCTGAGGTGTGAAGGTACATGAATTGGGGCTGATCTGAGGTGTGAAGTTGCAGGAATAGGGGCTGATCTGAGGTGGGAGAGTGCAGGATGTTAAGTTCTCACTACTAAAGTAGTTTAAAGCATTTACTTAAAAAAAATCAATTTTCGTGATTGACAGTGTGAAGTTTACATTTTTTTGTTATAAAATTGGCACGCTAAATTTCTTTGAAAACATTTTTCGGCACAATGTGCTCAAAAGGTTGCCTACCCCTGCACTAGAGGGTGCTACACTGTTGGAAAAAAAAAAACATAAACAGAGACCGCCTTTCTATGAAACTCTATTCAGAAATGAGCAATAGATCGTGAGGTATAAGCAGCTAACCTTATGTGCAAAACTTAAATCTTCCTGCAAAAGTTAAGCTTGGCTTGCCCCTCTCTTGCTTTTTTGAACCTCCCAAGTAATCTTTTGTAGGAAATCTGTGAGGACAGAAATGTAGGAACTGCAATTACATCTGTTTTTAACCCCTAGACACCCACAATCTGTAAAACATTCATCAGCAAACACATCATGATGGGGATACATTTATGAACCTCCCCTTCCCCTTTGAGAGCCACCAGCCAACCCTTTACTCTCAATCCCCGTAGTCATTTACAACTCAGGTCCTCATAAACAACCATGTTAATGTAGTTACTTTCAGGGGTCCAAATGACACAGAGTATTTACATGTTTTTTTTTTTAAACCCATTAAACCCCTTCTGACCCGCAAAATATTTATTAATAGCTTGATGCCCTATGCTGAGGATATGTTAATAAATATGCCCCCTTTGACAGCCAGCAGCCAATACTTGATGTGGCTGGTGGCTCTCAAGCACAGCTGTCATTTATAGAAAAGATCCCCACTGACAAAAGGGAACCAATTGCAATGATTCTCAATCAAGTGATCATTAAGTAAACTATAACATAGTGAACATATGCAGGCTGGAGGCTTCACTGGAAAAAGAAAAGCCTGAATCATCTCTGCTTACCAGCCTTTAGGACTTTAGGATGGCAATTTCCACTATTTCGGGGAGATTGTTTGTTTGTTTTATGGGTCAGGGTTGTTAGTTGTGAGCTTAATCAGCAGATCACTGTTACTCTGGTTTCTACCAGTGGCAAGGATGGCCTATCATGTGCACAAAGCTCCAGCCAGCATAGCTCTCTGGGGCATTTAGACACACAGTCTGTTCAACCACAGCAAAGTATATCTGAGAAGATTCATTTATATAGTGCCAAGGTATTCCGCATCACATTACAGTGTTCATATTCAAGAAGTAAACAAATCAATCTCAGCACCAGAAGCAGGTTTTATTCTATTGTCCCTATTACAGTCATACAGACACACAGCAGAAGACAGCCTACAATATTATAGAGTTATAGAGTTCTATTGTTTACAAAAGTGTCTGTGAATGTTCAAGTAAGACGGAATACAGAGCACTTCTTTTACATTGTGGCTTTCAATCACTTGGAATCAAAATGATATAAAATAAAAAACATCTCTAAGTTAACTATGACAGACTCAACCTGGACAAGGGCTTTTGGAGAGGACTGCAGGGTGGCCCTCTGACCATTAACCTGTACAAGATTAACCACTTGCCAACCGCCTTCCGCATATATACTGCGGCGAGGCGGCTCGGCTGCGCAAACCGACATACCCGTACGTTGGTCTGTGCATGTGGTACTGTAGGCGTGCGTGGTCACCCGCGATTGCGGGAAAGAGAGCCAGAACGGGGATCTGTCAGTGTAAACAAACAGATCCCCGTTCTGACAGGGCAGGAGAGAGAGAGAGATCAGCTGTTCCTAGTGATCAGGATCAGCCATCTCTCCCAGGCAGCCCATCTCCCATACAGTTAGAAACGCCTCCCAGGGAACACAGTTAACCCCTTGATCACCCCTAGTGTTAACCCTTTCCCTGCCAGTGCCATTTATACAGTGATCAGTGTATTTTTATAGCACTGATCACTGTATTGGTGTCACTGCTCCCCAAAAGTTTCACTTAGGGTCAGATTTGGCAGTCCCGCTAAAAATCGCAGATTACCGCCATTACCAGTAAAAACAATAAAAAATAAAAGTCCCTAGATTTTGTAGACAATATAACTTTTGCGCAAACCAATCAATATACGCTTATTGCAATTTTTTTTACCAAAAATATGTAGCAGAATACATATTGGCCTAAACTGATGAATACATATATTATTATTTTTATTTTTTTTTTGGATATGTATTATAGCAGAAAGTAAAAAATATTGTTTTTTTTTCAAAATCGTCGCTCTTTTTTTGTTTAAAGAGAAAAATTATGTGGTCCGTGGCACTATCAGTAATTGGCCTGCATCCCAAATTTGGACAGAAAGAAGGAGAATTTTGGTCAGGGGGACTTTGAATGAGGCCAATCACTATATAGACTAAACACATAGGATATGAAGCACAGTATTTCTTGTATGAGTTTATTGCATAATATTTGACAAAAAGGGGGGTTTTAGGACTTTAAATGAGAGATGTATAACAAAAAGCAGTCATTGCAAAGAACATTTCACTGTACCTTGTGAGATCATATGCAGCATACTCAATGACTAAAAATGCATGCATAAACGCAAGGCATGCTAAAAACGACATATACATATTGACACCATGGTACTCTGACATATCATGGGACGAAGACAAGTCCCACACCACATGGGTCACTGGAAGGGCTGGATGGTATTTTAAACTCTTGAGTGGAACAATGTAAAAGACATATAAAATCACCTGTATGGACATTGTGCATCTATGTAGGACTGACGCGTTCCGTCAACTCCTCAGGGGCGAATGCAATGGTGATCTATAAAGAGACATAACCATAGGGTATAATATGATATATAATTGTAGCTAAATAATAAAGGTATGTAATGGGTGTAAGGGACAGAATGGATATCCCTATAAATACTCATGTCAACTGCATAGATGTGAACAGAGGATCAGAGCTGCTTGAGATGTCTGGCATGGGAGCTGAGGTAAAGACACGTGGACAAGCCGGGAGCACTGTTTATTCCCCAAAGACAATGTGCAAGTATAAGTGGCAGTGTGTCAGGGCTGGACTCACCCCTCCCTTCTCAAAGCTAGCCGCTCAGCTGTCGGCTAATTGCCAGCTCCTATCTCTCCACAGTGACTCACCTGTTGATGATATCCTGCTCGTCAGTCCTGCCTACTTAAGCTGTCCAGTCCAGATGATCTCTGCCTTGGTCACATCTCTAGAGACGCTCTCCTGTGTTCCTGTTAAAGACTTGCTTGGCTGACTTTCCTTCTGGCTCCAGATCCTGCTTGCTGTTCTACTACGCTCATCTCTGGCTCCCTGACGTTTTGGCTTGTCTGACTATCCGTTCCGATTCCTGAATTCTGGCTATGTTTTGACTACGTTTACTCTGTTTTACCTTTTTTTATTACTATTAAACAAGTGTGATTTAACTGTATTTCTGTCTGTCTGATTCATGGTTTTTGACAGAGTGAGCTAACACTTCTGTGGATTAAAATCAGTAGTAAATATTGATTGTATAATATTATGGATGAGAAGTGTGAAAAACCCATACATCTGGTCAAGTGAAGGGAAAAACTAAGCATGAATAAAAGAACGGATGCTCAAAAAACAACTGAGTATGAGAAAGAAAAAAACACATCCTGGTTGAAATGATGTAGAACCCAAAAGGGAAAGAAAGACATAGTGCTAAAAGTATGGGTAGGTAAACCCTATGGTGATTTATCTTGTTGGTTCATGTAGAACTGAGAACCAACATCTCAAGTGAATGCTTGCATGTAAGGTGCTGCCAGAAAGGCCCACAGGAACCAAATGAAGCTAGTTAAATGCTCCCAACTGATACAACGTGTCCTGCCCAGCGTCACGTGGGTGTGGCAAGTAAGGGAAGGCGTCTTTGCATCAAGAGAATATAATGCATAATAAAAACCATGATCAGATCTATCATGGAAAATAAATCTGATCATGGTTTTTATTATATTCTCTTGATTCTCATGACATACCAACATATTTCTTATTATTTCAATCCATAATCTCTCGCTCCTAGCACCCTGGTCCACATTATAGGGTCTGTTTAGTGTGTGCAGGGATTGTTGGGCTGCTTGCCCGTCTGTCCCCTGGGAGCTGCGATGCGATTTTGGCGCCCCTCCCTCTCCCCCTTGTTCCCTTCCTCCCCGTTAGCATTACTGCTCATTGCATGCAACATCTTTTGATGTCGCACTGCATGAGCAGGTTTTTCTTTCCATCCAGGCTGACATTTGGGAGGTATCTGAGCCTGTATGGGCAGATCCTTTTGCTCTGGCAAAGACGCCTTCCCTTTCTTGCCACGCCCACGTGACGCTGGGCAGGACACGTTGTATCAGCTGGGAGAATTTAACTCGCTTCATTTGGTGTCTGTCGGTCTTTCTGGCAGCACCTTACATGCAAGCATTCACTTGAGATGTGGGTTCCCAGTTCTGTGTGAACCAACAAGGTAAATCACCATAGGTCTCACCTATACTTTTAGCACTATATCTTTCTTTCCCTTTTGGTTTCTGCATCATTTCACCCAGGATGTATTTCTCTCCTTTTTTTCTTTCTCGTACTTGGTTGTTTTTTGAGTATCTCTTTTTTCATTAATGCTTAGTTTTTCCCTTGACTTGACCTGGTGTATGGGTTTTTCACACTTCTCATCCATAATATTATACAATCAATATATACTACTGATTTTAATCCACAGAAGTGTTAGCTCACTGTCACCTATACTTGCACATTGTCTTTGGGGAATCCACAGTGCTCCCGGCTTGTCCACGTGTCTCTACCTCAGCTCCAATGCCAGACATCTCGAGCAGCTCCGATCCTCTGTTCACATCTATGCAGTTGACGTGAGTATTTACAAGGATATCCATTCTGCCCCTTACACCCATTACTTACCTCTATTATTTAGCCACAATATTATACCATATGGTTATGTCTCTTTATAGATCACCATTGCATTCGCCCCTAAAGAGTTGGTATACCCCAATGAAACGCGTTGGGCCTACATAAATGCATGATGTCCATACAGATGATTTTATATGTCTTTTACATTGTTCCACTCAAGACGTTTAAATACCATTCAGCCCTTCAAGTGGCCTATGTTGTGTAGGACTTGTCTTCATCCCATGATATGTCAAAGTACCATGTCGTCAATATGTATATGTGGTTTTTAGCATGTTTTGAGTTTATTTGAGTTTGTGTATACATTTTTTGTCATTGAGTATGCTGTATGTGATCTCACAGGGTACAGTGAAATGTTTTTTGCAATGACTGCTTTTTGGTATACATCTCTCATTAGAAGTCCTAAAACCCCCCCTTTTTGTTGGATATTATGTAATACACTCATACAAGCAATACTGTACTTTTTATCCAATGTGCTTACTCTATATAGTGATTGGCCTCATTCAAAGTCTCCCTGACCAAAATTCTCCTTATTTCTTTTTTTGTTTATAGCGCAAAAAATAAAAACAGCAGAGGTGATCAAATACCACCAAAAGAAAGCTCTATTTGTGGGGAAAAAAGGACATCAATTTTGTTTGGGTACAACATCGCACGACCACGCAATTGTCAGTTAAAGCGACGCAGTGCCATATCGCAAAAAATGGCCTGGTCAGGAAGGGGCTAAATCCTACCGGGGCTGAAGTGGTTAATATTACCTCTTTCCATCCACTCCAGAAGGGAAGCTTTACAACCCCTGGCAAAAAGTATGGAATCACCACTCTTGGAAAATGTTAATTTAATTGTTTAATTGTGTAAAAAAAAAAAAAAAACTAATTTACAGACATGCCTCAAAACTATTTTCATTTAACATTCCAATCTTCTGGTTTTAAGAAACACTTAAAAAAAAAGAAAGAAAACTGTAGTCAGGTGCACTTGTTTTTGCAGATCAAGCAGAGGAAAAAATATATGGAATCTCTCAATTCTGAGGAAAATATTATGGAATCACCATGTACTTTGAAGTTCTATAAGAAACATCTGCACCAGATTACATCCTGAAAAATGATGTCATCGTAACCAAACAACCTTTCAATTGATGGAATAAAAAAAGTGTCCAAAATCTCAATAAACTTGTGCATTTATTGAAGATTTAATGACCGTCATCTCCCCAGTACCTTTACCTGACATGCAACCCCATTTCATCAATGATTGTGGAAATTTGTATGTTTTCTTCAGGCATTTGTCTTCATACATTTCATTGGAATGGCACCAAACAAAAGTTCCAGCATCATCACCCTGCCCAATGCAGATTTGTAATTCATCGCTGAATATCACTTTCATCCAGTCAAACGCAGTCCATGATTGCTTTTCTTTAGCCCAGTGTAACCGTGTTTTTTTCTGTTTAGGTGGTAATGATGGTTTTCATTTGGCTTTTCTGTATGTAAATCCCATTTCCTTTAGGTGATGTCTTACAGTTCGATCACAGACATTGTCTCCGGTTTCTGACCATTTCTTCCTCATTTGTTTTGTTCTGTATTTTATGTTTTCAAGGCATATAGCTTTAAGTTTTCTACGCTTTTAGTTTTTTTGACGCTTTGGTGTCTTCCTTGGTCTACCAGTACACTTCTCTTTAACAACCTTCCCATTTGATTTGTACTAATGAAAACCATCATTACCACCTAAACAGAAAAAAACACGGTTAGAGCCCTTTCACACTGGGGCGGGGGCGTCGTCGGCGGTAAAACGCGCTATTATTAGCGGCGTTTTACCATCGGTATGCGGCCGCTAGCGGGACGGTTTTACCCCCCGCTAGCGGCCGAGAAAGGGTTAAATACCACCGCAAAGCGCCTCTGCAGAGGCGCTTTGCCGGCGGTATAGCCGCGCCCTCCCATTGATTTCAATGGGCAGGAGCGGTATACACTCCGCTCCTTCACCGTTCCGAAGATGCTGCTGGCAGGACTTTTTTTACCGTCCTGCCAGCGCATCGCTCCAGTGTGAAAGCCCTCGGGGCTTTCACACTGGAATGAAAGTAGCGGCACTTTCGGGTCAGTTTGCAGGCGCTATTATTAGCGCAATAGCGCCTGCAAACCACCCCAATGTGAAAGGGCTCTAACAGTGGGATAAAGAAAAGCAATCATGGACTGTTGATGACTGAATGAAAGTGATATTCAGTGATGAATTACAAATCTGCATTGGGCAGGGTGATGATGCTGGAATTTTTGTTTGGTTGCGTTTCAATGAAATGTATGAAGACAAATGCCTGAAGAAAACATACAAATTTCCACAATCATTGATGATATGGGGTTGCATGTCAGGTAAAGGTACGGGGGAGATGACGGTCATTAAATCTTCAATAAATGCACAAGTTTATATTGAGATTTTGGACACTTTTCTTATTCCATCAATTGAAAGGACGTTAGTTGATGATGACATCATTTTTCAGGATGTAATGTAATGCAGATGTTTGTTTTAGAACTGCAAAGTACGTGGTGATTCCATAATATTTTCCTCAGATTTGAGTGATTCCATATTTTTTTCCTCTGCTTGATCTGCAAAAACAGTTGCAATTGACTACAGTTTTCCTTTCTTTTTTTCTTTTTTTTAAGTGTTTCTTAAAGCCAGAAGGTTGGAATGTTAAATGAAAATAGTTTTGAGGCATGTCTGTGATTATTTATTTTTCTACACAATTAAACAATTGAATGAACATTTTCCAAGAGTGGTGATTCCATACTTTTTGCCATGGGTTGTATTGTCCTTGTTCAGGGAATAAATCCAAGCCTCGCTTTCAGCGTCCATTACGTGGTTGTCCATCATTTGAGAATGATCTGCTTTCTCCATGGGCCATAATCAGTGGGTAGGAGGCCTGCCACTAGTCCTTTCCAAAAGCCCCTGTCCTGGTTGGATCTGTCACATTAAATAAATAGTTAGGAAAAAATGTCTGAAGTCTAGGTGATGCCCTTTATTGTTTAGCTTAAATTAAAATGAATAAAGGTGCGAGCTTTAGGGATCCATTACTTTCCCTCCTCAGGCATTTTAAATAGGTCTGATAATTTTTTTTTTAATTCAGTTAAATGTTGAATATCAGATTGCATCATTCATGTTAAAATTAAGTCAGAATGCACTTTTACCAAGGGGTGTTTAAAAAAAATACATGTAAACTCATACTGCTTTACATTAAAAAGAGTAACTGCAATTTATTTTATTCTTTTTTTTTTTTTTTTTTTTTTAAAGTAGGTGTAAACCCTTCCATATAAACAGTGAAGTGAACAAGTTTTACATGTATATCTGTTGTCTTCATCTTGCTATTTTCTTTAGAATTCTAGAATGTTCACTTCCTCATTCATTCAGCGCTGGGAGTGTAGTCTTGGCTTACACTGGGAGACAGCTGATTGGAGGAAAGGCACCCCACCCCCTCTCCACAACGAAAATACTTCCAGAGCTGTGCTGTGACAAGACAAGCTATTTATAGCAACCTCCCTCGACACACATTTTCAGCTGCTTTTATCTCCCATCTCTGAGAACTTTTCAGAGGTTAGGTTATCATGCTGATAACAGAGGAACAAAACAGCAGAAACACACGGAACTTAGTGCTTTGGGGAGAGAGAAGAAAACACTACAAATATATGTGCATAGGTCAAATTTCATGAATCAGGTCTACATCCACTTTAAAGCGGTGTTCCAGCCGAATTTTCATTCTTTTTAACCACATGCCGACCACCCGCCGCAGTTGTACTGCGGCAACATGGCTCGGCTGCGCGAATCACCATCATGGTACGTCAGTACCATAGACGGCCACTAGGGGGCTCATTCGCGTCACCGGAGGCACGCGCGCACCCCCTGCTCGCCCATGGAGCCGATGCGAGTGCCCGGCGGTCGCGATCACCGCCGAGCTCCCGCGGTCGCTCGGGGCACACCGAGAACTGGAATCTGTGTGTGTAAACACACAGTTTCCGGTTCTCTGAGGGGAGAACAGACAGATCGTCTGTTCATACAGTGTATGAACAGACGATCTGTCATCTCCCATGCACCGTCCCCTCCTCCCTTCAGTTAGAACATGTACTAGGATACACTTAACCCCTTTACTGCCCCCTAGTGGTTAAACCCTTCACTGCCAGTGACATTTTTACAGTAATCAATGCAATTTTATAGCATTGATCGCTGTAAAAATGCCAATGGTCCCAAAAATGTGTCAGAATTGTCCGACGTGTCCACCATAATATCGCAGTCCCGATAAAAATCGCAGATCGCCACCATTAATAGTAAAAAAAATAAATAAATAATAATAGCCATAAAACTATCCCCTATTTTGTAGACGCTCTAACTTTTGCACAAACCAATCAATATACGCTTTTTGCGATTTTTTTTTTTTTTTTTTTTTTACTAAAAATATGTAGAAGAATACATATCGGCCTAAACAGAGGGAAAAAAAAAAATTTTATATATTTTTTGGGGATATTTATTATAGCAAAAAGTAAAAAATATTGGGTTTTTTGCAAAATTGTCGCTCTTTTTTTGATTATAGCGCAAAAAATAAAAATCAGAGTCGATCAAATACCACCAAAAGAAAGCTCTATTTGTGGGAAAAAAAGGACGTCAATTTTGTTTGGGTGCAACGTTGCGCGGCCACGCAATTGTCAGTTAAAAGTGCTCGGGTCTTTGGCCAGCCAAATGGTCAGGGGCTTAAGTGGTTAAAGTCAGCAGCTGCAAACACTGTAGCTGCTGACTTTTAATAAGGACACTTACCTGTCCAGGGAGCCCACGATGTCGCCCCCCGAGGCCGCCATTCCAACTAGGGGGAAACCGGCAGTGGAGCCTTGCGGTTTCACTGCCGGTTTCTGACTGTGCTTTGTGAATGGCCAGCTTGTCTTCTGGGACACACACATGTCCCAGAAGACAACGGGGGGGGGGGGGGGGCGCTCGCCGCAGAAGAGGATGTGACTTCCTCACCCACGGCTCGGCTGGATTGGAAGTACTCCAAAAAAGGTAAGTTAGAAAGTAAAAAAAACATTTTTTAAGTGTCCAAAAACGAGGGGTGGAGAGGTGGTCTTTCGTTTAAGACCACCTCTCAAAATTGGGTGGAACTCCGCTTTAAATCAAAAGCCACAGATACGGGGTGCTGACTTTTTGAAAAACAGGTGCTTACCAGTGCCAGGGGGTCCAGCGCTGTTCTCTTGCAGCCGGCTTTTCTTACCGCTGTGGGTCTCCTGCACTGCCTTCCTGGATACAGGAGCCAGCTGTGGCTTCCTGAGTAACCCCAGACAGCACCCCACTGTGCATGCACGAGCTTGCATGGCGCATTGTGAATGGTCCTGCAGACTTTTGGGACGTGTGAAATGTTCCTGGAGGCTGTGCAAGGAGAGGGGTGGAAAATGGATGTCATTCTGGCCTAAGTGAGGATTGCAGATCGGCTACTACTAAAAATTAGTAAATCCCCCCCCCCCCCCCCCCATAAAAAGAAAACAAACTTTTACTTAGTTACAGGCTGGGGGGGAGGGAGCAAACCAGCAGGGCTTCATTTTTTGAGAGCAGATTCCCTTTAAGGTTCTAAAACACTGTGATTGATTTACTAAAACTGGAGAGGGTAACTCTGCATCCACGCCCAAGTTTTTTTGTCAAAGCTTAATTGAACAAGCTGAAGTTAGATGCCGATTGGCTACCATGCACAGTTGCACCAGATTTTGCACTCTCCCAGTTTAGTAAATCAACCCCACTGTGTATCAAAATCAGCATTTTTTCATCCTTTGTTGCACTTCAGTACTGCAGTTCTCCAGCAGCCACTTTGCAGCCGCATCCTGTCTACATACACTTGAGCAACTGTTGCATGTCATTTTTTAGATTGGGTTTCCTGACTGTGACAATGTAACATGCCTATACATTGTGCTTCTTCATGGCTTGTAGTGCCAATGTCTGGAGTGCATGTTCACGTATCTATGCTTCATGCAGCTCAGCTGTGTGGTTATTTTAACTACAATTAAATTAATGAAAATATTCAACAATAAGCAGAACTCAAGGATAACAAAATGATTAGACCTGTTAAGGTAAAAATAAATAAGCAAAATTTGTTGCGATACCTTAAAGTGTTTGTAGAGTCACACTATGACTTTACTAGTATCCCCTCTGCATTATGTTGGCATTAACTATGGTGTGTGTGTTTTTTTAAAATGAAAAGGCTAAATACCCTTTCCCCACACCACCGCTGTGCGGTCACATGATCCCCCTCCAAACTTCTTCCTCGATCTATGCATAGCAGCGGGAGGGGGCTAAGATGTCAGCTGGCCAGCAGAGGGAAGTCACATGATCGCACAGCGACGGTGTGGGAAAAGGTATTTAGCCTTTTTATTTAAATAAAACACACTATAGTTAATAACTGCACAATCCAGAGGGGATACACGTATTTTTGCTACATATTGCAGCTGAATAGCGGTGGGAGGGGCGGAGAGGACTGCTCTCATGCTGACAGCCAGGGAGGGAGGGGGAGAGAGAGGAGAGACTCGCAGCCGAGAGCAGGATGATGGAGGCATGTAACCTGACCACAGTATTATGGCTCAGCAGCCATTATTACAATGGTCAGCACAGACAGGGGGACACAGGAACGGGCAGCATCAACCAGGTGTATTACAATATAGGAGGGGACAAATGACATGGCACAAGCACCGTGCAATAGATCTTGCCTTAAAGGAACAGGATCTTTTTATTTTTTTTTAGGGTTACAACCACTTTAAAACTAGAGCTATTCCCAGCAGCAGGCCCAACCCAAGACATTGTACTGCCTGGGTCCAAGAATGGAATGCTGCCCCACCCAAAAAAATAAAAGTCATGCCCACCAAAAGGCCCCCACATCCATTATTTTATATCATGATAATTAAAACTAAATTTAATTTTTATCAGGAATTATAAAATTTTAAAAAAACTATATTATATATATTATTATATGACATTACCATTATGTTCAATTCCAAGGGGCGGGCTAGGGCAGTATAGGGGCGGGCTAGGGCAGTATAGGGGCAGGCTAGGGCAGTATAGGGGCGGGCTAGGGCAGTATAGGGGCAGGCTAGGGTAGTATATGGACAGGCTAGGGTAGTATATAGACAAGCTAGGGTAGTATATGGACAGGCTAAGGTAGTATATAGACAGGCTAGGGTAGTATATAGACAGGCTAGGGTAGTATATGGAAAGGCTAAGGTAGTATAGGGGCAGGCTGGGGTAGTATATACACAGATTAGCTTGGAATATAGATAGGCTAGGGCAGTATAGGGGTGGGCTAGGGTAGTATAGGGGCAGGCGGAGCAGCCAGGGGGCAGTTGTCATCATGGCACACAAAACTGCTGGAAAAAAAAAATCCTGGTCATCAATTTGAAGGAGAGGTGGCTGTGGTTGAATTTGCTGCTCCTCTTAAAGTGCTGCCTGGGTCCAATGGACCCACTGGGACCCATGGTGGGGCCAGCTCTGCCGAGCAGTAATTCTTTTCCACCACTAGATGTACCCAGTCTTTGAGGGTGAATAACTGCTAGCATCAAGGTTTACTCAGGTCATAGTCCACCACTGACACTCCCCTGAGGGTTCTCTGGACTGGGCTCAAAATACTACTGCACTCAGATGTCAAAACTTGCATGCTGTTCAGTGCAAGAGTAAAGGATTGCCTACTGTCACTGCCACAGAAGAGAAAGGACCTGTGATATCACCAGACCAGCCAGAAAACACTTGTATGAGTAAAAAGTGTGTGTGTGTGTGTGTGTGTGTGTGTGTGTGTGTGTGTGTGTGTGTGTGTATACACACACACACATTTTTTTTGTTTTGTTTTGTTGTTTTTGTGTGTGGGGGGGATGGGGGGTTTAAATTTTGTCTAAAATAATTAAAAAATGACCCTTTATTATATCTCTAGAACACAGGTCGAACAGCTCTAATGGAAGCAGCAAGGGAAGGAGCTCTGGAGGTTGTTCGCAGCATTTTGGAGAAAGAAGGAGATGTAAATGCTATTGACAATCAGCGGTATCATGCTGTGCATTTTGCGGCCAAAGGTGGCTTCCTAGGGGTAGGTTGTGTTTTCTTTTTTTTAATATTTGCTTTTACTCCACGAAGATTAAATTAATTGCACTAACTGAACAAGTGTGCATCTCAGTGCACAGCAGATAAATATTTTGGGAGTAGCAGAGATTCCTTATCCAGTATTTGTTCAGAGAAGACATCATTATTGAGCTTTGGCCATACACAAATTTATGCATTTGGCATTCATGCTAAAAACATTTTTAAAATGGAACTTCTCCCAAAAGGGAAAGTTCAACTTCTTTGTATCCCCCCCTCCTCTTTATTTATTGGAGGTTTTTGGGGGTGGGGGGGGGAGTGGGTACTTGGTTTAGATAGGTGCCTGCACCCACTTCACATTTGCCCCCCTCTCCTTCCCCTGCAGCCTTCTTGGACACAACACAGGTCCCAGAAGACTGCAGGACCAATCACAAAGTGCAGCGTGCCTCGCGCATGCGCAATGAGAACCAGCGGTGTAGCCGCAAGGATTTACTGCAAGTTTCCCTTACTTAAGATACCAGCCCCTGGACCTGAAGCCGATTGAAGAATCAGCTCGAGTGAGGACAATGCTGCATCCCTGAACAGGTAAGTGTCCTAATATTAAGAGTCAGCAGTTACAGTATTTGTAGCTGCTGACTTTATTTTTTCTGGGGGAGACTGAAGCTCCTTTTTAGGATGGCCATACACTGTAACTTTTTTTTTTTTTTTTTTTGTCAGCCAGCTGAATAAAAATAAAAAAAAAACTAGCAGATTCTTCCACCAACACATTTAAGATGGATGGAGGAATCCCCCCAGCCTGAATATTATATTTTGGCAGCAGCACCTACAGTGAGAAGCTGCAGTAGCTAATGAAGATAACATTTCCAGTTTTCCTCTTGGACAGAAGTCGATCGTGGGGCCAGACAAACACTAGTCGAAAATCAGCCAATCACTGCTGAAGTGGCTGAAGTTCAATCAGTGTGTAGACAGATTTATTGTGCAGGGAAAATAAAGTTGTGTAACGGTCTCAGGCTCATCACCTGACTGGTCTGTGTTCAGACAGATACACTAAATATCACACAAAGGTGAGGATTCCTGCTCTTACGTCCTCTTGAGCAAATGTCTTCTAATCAGGTCCAAAGCAACCTAATTTGGCAGATAATTGGCATGTATATGGGTAGTTTTACACTAAACTGGAGCTTAATTGTGAAAACTGGTAAAACCATTAGAAGTGAGCAGACTTTTCTCAACCATGATAGAACATTAAGGCATTAATGCATTAATTACAATATTGGTTTAGGCTCGGTTCACACCTAATACCGATGTGGCTACCAGCAGGGGTCCTGTGCGTCCTGGTTCATCATTTCAGGTCCAATTACAGCCTGAATTTTGGGCTGAATTCGGACCTGAAACAGACCAAAGGACACACAGGACCTCTGTGCAAATTCGCACCGGCTCCATGGAGAAACATTCACAATCTCCTGCTGTTGCGAATTGGATGCGGAGATCCCGCATACAATTCGCAATAGTGTAATCCCAGCTTAATAGTGGTAATAAATCCAAAAGCAAACATTTATCATAATGCAGCTTACCAATTCTTAGATGTCATGGCTGCACTCGTTTTCTTTTTAAGGCTTGCTTTCTTTTGTTTTCACCTGGTGATCCAGCCAGTAAGTCTGTTATTTTTCAACAGAACCTGCTGTCTTGCAGATGTAGCCGTTAGAGGGTTGAAACAAACCATTTAAAGTAGTACTATAGGCAAAACTTTTTTTTTTTTTAAATTTTGGATAGAGTAAGGGAGGGTTATAACCCCTGTCAGTTTTTTTTTCCCACCATGTCCCATTGTGGAGATTTACCTTCACTTCCTGTCCCATAGCCAAACCGAAAGTGAAAGGAAATCCCTAGAAATTAAGGGAATTCTTTGGGATCCCCAGGTCACCAGAACTAGTGTCCTCATTGGAAGATTTTCCCTATATTACTTTTCTGGAGGTTTCTTGGGGTATTCTTTTACTTTCACCTTCAATGATAATGGTAAACAGGACCAGAGCTGCTGTTAGAAATCATGGGGCCCCATACTGCCTACCTGACAGGGCCCCGCTCCCTCCCCCCAGAAAATATCAAATTATATTTTCGCTAAAAATAGACTAAAATCATTATAT
Source organism: Aquarana catesbeiana (assembly GCF_042186555.1). Classification (NCBI taxonomy): domain Eukaryota; kingdom Metazoa; phylum Chordata; class Amphibia; order Anura; family Ranidae; genus Aquarana; species Aquarana catesbeiana. Next base: position 615,819,730 of record NC_133327.1, on the reverse strand, counting down.
GACATATTTACTGACCCCCTCTTCCACTCTCCATCTTAAAACAGCCCCTTGTGTTTTGCAGCAGTTGCTGGCGGGAGAGAATAGGAGGGAAGCTGGAAATGCTGTGGGGAAAAGGGGCGCACAGGGAGGCCAAGAAAGCAGGAGGATGGGGTCATGGATGCTAGAACTGATCCCGCTGCAGCACAGCTGGACAGAGCAAAGGAGAAGCTGGCAGTGCTGCATGGGGAGGCAGAAAAGGATCGGAGTCTGCAGTAAGGCAGTACAGCTGGCCCTCCTGTTCAGCAGGTGCTCAGTACAGGAGGTCTGGCTGTACTGCCTTATCAGTGGCCCTGCATAGAACAAATAGAGAGGATAATCTCCTTAAGGGGGGCACAGACAGCAATAAAAACTGACAGATGTTCTAATCCATCTCCCTTCTATCCAAAACTAAAAAAAGTTTTGCCTTTAGTTTTACTTTAAGGCCTCATACACACTGGACGCTATAATAACGTTATAAAAACGCCAGTAGCTTTGCAGTGAGTTTTTCAACGTCTTTGCAATAGCGATTTTCAGCATTTAGCAGAGTCTTTTTTTTTCAGTGGATTAAAAACGTTAAACGCTGGTGAGCCGCATTTTTTTAGTGTTTATCTGCGTTTTTAGGTGTTTCTTTTCTTTAGAGCGTTTTTACAGCTGAAAAACTCCTCTCAGAACCCACTAGTTTTGTTTTTTGTTTTTTTTACAGCCAAAAAAACGCCCCGGCCAAAAACAATTGATAACAGCCTATGTGTGCATGGACACATAGGATAACATGCTGGAGAGTGTTTTTTTTTTTTTTCAAATCTTTTATTTAGTCAAAGGGCATGGTTCAAGGACATATAACACAATATAAACAGTTTTTGTATATTTATAAAGCATAACAGATATTCATTACAAAAGATGAAACATTGTAAACCCAGGATGACATTGGGGTTGATTTACTAAAGGCAAATCCACTTTGCACTACATGTGCACTTGGAAGTGCAGTCGCTTTAGATCTGACGGGAAGATCTAAAAAGAGGGGAAGCTCTGCTGATTTTATCATCCAATCCTTTGCAAGCAAAAAAGCTGTTTTTTATTTTCCTTGCATGTCCCCCTAAGATCTACAGCGACTGCACTTCCAAGTGCACTTGTAGTGCAAAGTGGATTTGCCTTTATTAAATAAACCCCATTATGTCTACTGGCTACCCGAGGTGTCTTGTATATGCCAGGCTAGATGTAAGGAAGATAGACCCTTTGGAGCCAGGCATGTTTAAGGTAAGTCATAGCCAAAACTCCAATGTTCTAATAGGGGGAGGCCACGGAACCAGCCCAAATCACTTTTTCACTTTTGTATAGAAAAAGGTAACATGGAGCCTTAAAAATACGGATCCATGAAGAAGAAATAATATAATAATAATATAATATAAAAAGAGAAAAAGACGAGAGCGTAAAAGAAAAAGTAAGAGTAGGAAGTGGGGGAAGGAGGGGGGATTTTTTTGTAGATTCTCCCAGGGGTATTAGAGACACGGAGGAGGAAAAAGGCTGGGTCGCCCGGTATCGGGCACTCCGTGAATTTTTGGGCAATGTGTTTGACCTCCTTCCAATAGTGTCCTAGTTTGGGACAAGTCCAAAAAATATGGAGACTGGTGCCCCGTTCTTCCTGACATCTGCAGCAATAATCAGAAGTTGCAGGAAAAAAATTTTGTAACCACAACGGCGTTCTATATCATCTAGTTCAAATTTTAAAGTTAGTTTCTTGCACCCTCGTGCAAATAGAGGATTTGTACGTAAATCGGAGGATATGTTGACTTTGTTGTGGGCTGAATGAGTTACCAAGATCCTGCTCCCACTCGTGGAGGCAGCCTAGGGAGTGGGGTTCCGAAGGTTGTAGTTGGCTGAGAGTGTGTGAGGCATCACTCCCGAGTCCGAGCAGTATTCCACAAAAGTTGTGAGGGGTCTACTGAAGTTTGTTCGGGGACGGGAGGGATCTGAGAAAATGAGTGAGTTGAAGAGCCTTCCAAAATCCCAAACAGAAGGTACCAGTCAGATTGGCAAGAGCTGAGATCGACGGCCAGCGCCCCTCACTCAAGAAGTGAGAGGCCTGTGAACGTTCTGACCTCGTCAAGTCCCGAAAGGTTGGATCCTGGTATCCCAGGGTAAAAAGTGGATTTCCCAATATTGGGAATAATGGCGAGGTCGGGGAGGAGAGACGAGTGTGCGTAAGCAAAGACGAACAGAGTTTTGCGGTTTGGCCAATCAGAGGATGGCTTTTCATTTCCCTCGGCAGTGAGACATAGCACCAAGGTGCTTTACAGAGGGGTATGGCACTTTGAGCTTTTTCTACCCGCACCCATAATTTGAAGTCGCCATGCCTATTCCAATCAAGGAGTCTACTTAGGTGTACAGCCTGGTAGTATTTGCGTATGTCTGGCACTGCCAGTTCCCCATATTGTTTAGGTAGCTTGAGCTGGCTGCGTTTCAATCGTGGGCATTTATGGGCCCATATGAATGCAAAAAATATCCCTTGGATCTGTTTGAAGTAGCTAGATTGGATATGGATTGGTAGAGCTTGTAGGAGAGATAGGAACTTAGGAAGGATACTCATTTTAAGAATGTTACATCGGCCAAACCACGAGTGGAGTGCGGTGTTCCATTTGTCCAGAAGAGCTCTGACTTTTTAAAACTGAAAGCATCAAGCTCCAGTTCACACTGTCAAAGGCCTTTTCTGCGTCGGTACTAAGGAACATACATTGGGTGTAGGATTTGTTGGCTACATGTAGTATATTTAGGACCTTGGTGGTATTTTCTCTAGCTTCTCAGGTGGGGACGAAGTCTACTTGATCTAAATGGACTAGGTGCGGAAGATGGTGTTGAATCCTATTTGCCAAAATTTTTGTGAAGAGTTTGAGGTCTAGATTGAGTAATGAGATCGGCCGATATATCCCACATGATGTTGGATCTTTGCCCTCTTTAGGAATCACTGATATATGGGCCTGTAAAGTGTCTACAGCAAATGATGCGGTAGAGCCTATGGCTTAAAACAGTTTGACCATGAATGGGGCAAGAGAAGGTAGTAAGACCTTATAATATTGGATAGTAAGGCCGTCTGGTCCAGGGGCCTTCCCTGGTTTAGTGGCCCCTATGGCTCCCTGGAGTTCCTCTATGGTTATGGGATCTTCAAGGGGCTTCCCTGTCCACTCTCGATAGTCGGGGCATGTGGGAGGAAGACAGGTAAGAATGTAGGTGATCCTGTGGTGGGGACCTAGTTGTCAGGTTGTATAGGGAGTTATAATATTTCTGGAACTCCCGTGCTACATCGTGAGGCATTGTAACTTTGGGTCCACGTGGCGGTATCAGATAAGGTACATACGTCGCCAATTTCTGTTCTCTCAGGGATCTAGCTAGCATCCTGCCGCATTTATTTTTGGACTCGTACGATATTTTCTGACAGATCTGCAGCGCCGCTTTGGCTTTAAATTGCAGGAGATCTGTAATTTGTGTACAACGGATGAGGAGTTCTTTCTCTAGGGAGGGAGGCGGTGCATGTTTATGAAGGGCTTCTAAGGCCTTCAAGTCCTCCAACAACGACGTTAACTGTTTAGTACGTTGTGGCTTAAGCCTTGACCCATGCTTGATAAGGACACCGCAAATTACCGCTTTGTGTGTTTCCCAAACAATACTGAGGTCACAGTCTGACGTGTCGTCGGTTCTAAAGTAAAAATCTAGTTCCCTAGTGACATCTGCAAGCATTTCATTGTCCTGCAGGAGGCTTTCTTTTAGCCTCCAGCTCTTGAATATGGATATCATGGAGTCAGTGAGAGCGTAGGATAGGAACTCCGGGGAATGGTCGGACCATGTAGTGGAGCCTATGGTGGAGGCGTGCACTGCATGTAGTTGAGCGTGAGGTATTAAAAAGTAGTCAATGCGTGAGTATACCTTGTGGGGCAGGGAATAGATAGTGAAATCCCTTTCTGTAGGGTGTAAAAGGCACCACATGTCAATTAGTTGGCTCTTATGCAAAGAATGGGCAAGGCGTTTACGAGAGCCAGGGGAGACGGAGGACATACCTGAGGAGGTATCCTTAGATGGGATCAAGGGGACGTTCAGGTCTCCACCCACAATCAGCTTCCCCTGGGCAAAATCCGTTAAGCGAGCTAGCATCTTACTTATGAAGACATCTTGGTGGTCATTAGGGACTTTGAGATTAGAGATTTGCCAGTGTTACCTTAACACCGCCTATCATGCCTTATAAAAACAAGAAGCGACCTCCAGGGTCTGTAATGGACTCTAGGCAGGACCATGGCACTCTGCTGGAAAAACCACAACTTTGCCGTCGGATTGGTGGAATGGTAAACCATTGGGAAGGACCGTATGGAGTATGGACAATTTGTCGTCCCTAAAATCTCCTGTACAAAAGCTACATCTGATTTGAGACGATGTAAATCTTGCAGAAGCATCCGTCTTTTCTCTGTAACATTAAGTCCCTAAGTCAACATGCATAAACAATATACAACAGCATTACGGAGAGCAGCAAATGCGGTAAATAACACTTCTAGTAACTTTAACTTTAACAGGTGGTAGGATCACTCCCAGTATGTAACGCATTGCACACAAGGGTTCAAGGCATACCAACTCTCCAAGAGTCTGCTCGCATGCAGGAGAGTCTCCCCTCCCCCGAGAGGGAGGACGGATTTTCCATACAGCCACAGGCACGAATGACCAGCTCCCCCCCCACGTACATCAGACACATAACAGAGTCTTAGAGGCGTTTAGGAAGGCCCATCACAAGTTTGAGGCATCAAAGGGAGTGGAGGAGGAAGGGAAGGTGTGGGGGGGGGGAGGGGTATGGAGGAGGAGTGGTAAGGGGGGTGGGGAGGAGGGGTGGGGGAAGAGAGGAGGGGGAGGGAGGGGACGGAGAAGGATAGTGGTGGATGGTGATGGGGAAGGATAGTGGTGGGAGGGGGGGGGATAGTGGCGGAGGGGGGAGACGTGGGGAGGGTGGGATAGTTAGGGGGCCTGAGGAAGGTAGGGCCGTAGCAACTGGGACCTGCATCTCATACCAAGAGGGGGGTTACATGTCAGTCACAGGGCACAGGTATGGTGAGATCCAAACCTCAACGGTCAGTAGAGAAAACATGTCACATGGGAACTCTGGGTAACATTGATGACTGACAGATAACTCACCCCGCTAGCAGAGCTGGACACGTTCTTATATAGATGACACAGTATGTACAGAACCCCTTTTGTAAAAGAGCTACAGCCCCTCATCAGCAGACTTAAGAGAGAAGTCTAGCCCATCGACCACAGGCAGAGGAGTGTTAAATATGAAGGTAGTCAAATTTAAATATATGCCTACAGTGTCCCCACTGCCCTAGGGCAGCACATATTAAGCAACATAAACTCCTGATTGAGCCGGTATAACCATGGTGCAATAAAAAACATTAGGCAGAGGTAAGGGGAAGACTGGATGGCGTCACAGTCATGTAAAAAACAGTATAGTCCTTGCAGGAAAACATTAAGGCTCTAAGACCTTGGTGAAGAATCAGGTAGGAAGTCCGCCATTAGTCCCGTAGTCACACACCTCACAGTGGCTGGAGTAGAATAGGCGCCATCTAGGTTTCCCGAGACTGTTCTCCGGAGGGGGCACGGATCTCCTCCGTGGTCTCTGCTGGCGTGCTTGAGGGACACTCCGGGGGGCCGGGGTGGCCTACGGGGGGCGCGGAATAATCTGGAGCCAATTTGGGATCTGGATGTGTTCCACATCGAGGAAGGTAAAAAATTCCGGTAGGTCAGCAGGTGTACATAGGTTAAAAGAAGAGGTGGCTCTCCAAAAGGTGACCGCCAGTGAGGTAGCCCCATCTTTAGTTGCAGCCCCAGTCCCTAGCCAGGTCAAGGATAGGGCACTGTCGAATTCAATCTCACGGAGGATCAATTCTTTCTGTGGGTTGGAGGCGGCACACCACATTCCGGGGCCTCTCGGGGTCGTTAGATCTGGGGCCCAGGGCCCTATGAACCCTATCCAACTCCACTGTGAGCTGAGGGGATTTGAGGACATTTCGAAAGATGGCACTTACTGTGGCTGGAAGATCCTCGGTGCCTGTAGCCTCTGGTAGTCCCTGCAACCGCAAGTTATTTCTGTGGCTTCTATCTTCCAGGTGGAGTTGGGGGTTGACCGCCGTGTCTGCCTAAGAAATGTGGGAGCGTTCCAGGTCCGCAACACGGTGTTCCAGGGAGGATATCGATGCCTCACCTGTATCCACCCTCTCTGAGAACGAGTGGACGTTCGCTCTCACCGCCTGGAAGTCCAGACGGTGTGTCTCCTCCACTCCGGGGATCAAGGTATCAATGTCCTGCCGCGTAGGTAGGGCCTGCAGGAATGCCCAGATATCCCCGTCCAAGTGGCTTGTGCCCCCCCTTAGTGAGGAGTTGGCCATCTCTGATAAGTCTAGATGGAAGAGTGCAGGGGTCACTGGTAAAGAGTCTGAGATGGAGGAGGAGGTAGGAGACGCAGACAGATCCGGCATGTTCTAGATGCCGCCACTATGGCGCCCGGAGAGGTGCGGTGTGCATGCTGGAAATAGTGCTGTATATCCGCCTGGGAGTTGCAGGAGCGGGCTGCTCGGGTTGACGATCTGGTCCTGTACTTTCTTGCCGTTAGCATGCCGGTGTAGCAGATAGTTGATGTCAGAAATGTGTTGGGATAGGCAGGGGAAGCCCGGAGCTCACAGAAGACACATCCTCACACCGCAATGTCCAGGCCACGGCCCCCCCTGGAAAGTTTGACTGTGGAAAAAATGTCTGAAGCCAAAAACAGCAGCTGTAAAAATGTCCGAAAATGTCCAGTGTGCATGAGGCCTAACACTAACAGGGTTGCTTACAATTATCAGCTTTTATTTATTTATGTAAAATTGTTTGTTTATCCAAAAAAAAAAAAAAATACAATTGTTGCTGTAACAAAAAAGTGTGAGCTGGAGTTCGGCTTCAGTTTGTTAGTGTATTTAGGTCTGCTAGAAAATGGAACACAACCTCCCCCCAGACTGACAATGCTGCTGTTCAAAGGTGTCTCTGTTGGTTCTTCATCCAGAGTGGAGGCACTCTAATACAGGAGATGCGTTACTGGCCAAATCAGCAAGTGAAAAGAGAGGGGAAAAAAAGCCTAAAAAATAAAACTAATGCAGCCACCACATCTAATGATTGGTAAGCTGCAATATATTACATTTTTGGTTTTGGGTTTAATACTGCTTTAATGAATATAACTTTTACTGTTTTCATATGAGAATGGCTGAACCAGTTCATCCCAAACTTAAAACCCAACTTCAGCCAAAACATATTTTATTTGAATATTAGGGGAGGTGGAGAATCTCTGTCAAGTCTTTACTATATCTGTGTTCCTATTAGGGGAATTTCAGGAAGTGATAAGAAATCTCTCCATGATGGACACAGACTGGGCACAATTGATAATTTAAGGACCTGTTTACAACATTGGATGTTTTTTAGACCTACATTAAATGATTACATTTAATTGGAAAAAGTGCCAGAAATGGGAATTATGGTTAAAGTGTGAGTTTGTAATCATCTGCCTTGTGTTGTAGATCTTGATGGTGCTGTCTGCCTACCAGGGGGATATGGGGATTATTGCCATGGATGGTAACACAGCCCTTCACCATGCTGCTGGCGGGGGGTTTGCTGATTGCTGCAAATTTCTTGGACAAAGAGGTGGGTGATAATGTTTTAATTATACAATATTAATTAATTCAACTATTCTGTGTTTATAGATCTCAGTATGAGTTCACAAGGTATCAATATTTTGGTCTTATGTAGATTATTTTCAGACTCAAGGGTCTTTTTGGTAAAAAAAAAAGTTGCATAGCCATTTGTCCAGCGACTAGACATGTATATTTGTTCTGTGCAAATTGAGCAAAAAGTGATATCCTTTAGGCTATTCATTGTAATTGTGTATTTGCTAACTCCCCCTATAATCTCTAGAATTGTTTATTTGTATCTGTCCTTACAAAAACCTATGTATCTTTTATGCTCTCAGCTCTTTACAATGGTCATGGTACTTTATGGTATTTTACTACTGCCCATAATAAAGCAATATTCGTTCAGAAGAGTAAATAGCCTAAAGAACATTTGTTTTTTCCAAATTTGAACACAACTAAATTGCAAATGTTTTATAAATAGCCCCCTAAGGTGGCAGTTATGTATATCAGCGGTCACCAGCCTTTTTGGTGCCAGGGACCGATTTTGTGGCAGCCAATTTTTCCAGGGACCAGGGGGTGGGTGATATGGTTGCCACTCACTGATAGGGTTTTCATAGCAGTCTCTCTGCAGTCAAACCTCTCTGCTAATGATCTGTAAATACAGATCATTAGCAGAGAGGTTTGACTTTACAGAGATTCTTGTTAAAACCCTATCAGTGAGTGGATCACTGCACAGAGCTCCACCTCAGATCACCAGGCTCCTGCATCCATTCATCTCTCCTCGTCTTGCACCTGTTAGAAGGTCGGTTTTCTCAATTCCTGTATGTGTTTGTTGTGCCCCGGGGCATCTGAAGGAGGAGAGTCACTGATTGACAGGGGAGGAGCTTCACTTGCTGGCCCCCACCACTGACCAAACAAGAGGCGGAGCCCAGGCGACAATACAAGTGGCCTTGCTCGCCTGCCACCTACCCCCTGCCACGCAGCCCAGCCCCCAACATATCACAGGCCGGCACCGGTCCACAACCTGGGGTTTGGGGACCCCTGATGTATAAGTTCTACTTTACATTTTCATATTTTTTTTCTACCACAGTTATGTAAGTTTATGTGAACCATTCCCAATTGTACCAATTTCCATATACAAAGGTATACAGTATGAACATCTTTTGTAATCAGAAAATTGAAAAAAAAAATCATCACATAATTTAAGCACAGATGTATAATACAATTTAAAAAAATCAAATACATTTTTTGTAATCAGGTGCTGCTTTTTCATCTATGATAGCAATGATCTGGGTTTTTGTACTAAGGGTCAATCAGTTTATCCAATTTATTTTACATGGCAGGTTGTGATCCCAACTGGAAAAATATAAAAGCTCTGACTCCCAAAGCTGTGGCCAAAGAAGGTGGATTCAAGGCTGCCATGAAGGAACTGAGCAAAGCAATGCGTCTCTTCAAAAAATATTCCAAGCCAGGCGTGAAAAATCCCAACCCACCTTGGGCCTTAAAACTACATGACTGGTCCTTTGAGCACCAAGCAGTCCTTCGAGAATCTTTTGCTGCGTTGGATAAGGGGGATGGGATTATTTCCAGGGAGGAATTTGCTGCAGTCCTCTTAGAGAAGGGAGCCCCAGTGACCACAGAAGAACTGGACAATGTTATTCATCTCCATGAGAAAGGACGTGGAGGAGATATCAATGCTGAGGAGTTTTTAAAAGGGTCAAAGTATCTACAGAAAGCCTTTCTTCTCTCCTCTTATGGACCTAAAAAGAAGAAAGGAAAGAAAGGGAAGAGGGGGAAGAAAGGGAAGAAAACAGTTCTTGTGCCAATATGTACAATGCCAAGTCATCTCATTTCACGTCGGGAAGATGGTGGACCTCCCAACTTTATGATTGAAACATTTCATAATATAACTGACCTTAATAGATTTGATTGTGACCACACACCCCAAAACCCCCTGACAGATGACACTGGGTGGTATGTGGATGAGCTAGAAAAGGTATACACAAATATAAACTTTGCCATCAGGGCTGGAGACCTGGAGTCTTTGAAAAAGGCTTTTGAAGAAGGCGTACCTGTGAATGTTAAAGACGTATTTTTTAAAACACCCTTGATTTCTGCGTGTGCTTATGGAAACATGAACATTGTCAAATTCCTCCTAGAAAAAGGGTATACTTTATCATTATTTTTTTCATTTTCGTATCAATAGTAGCTGTAGCAATACCAATACTTATAGTACATTCAGAAATAGTAGTAGAACTAATACTAGTTAGTAGTAGTCAGATATTCACAGTGGTAGTGTGAGCAAAGATGTAGTAGTATTAGTACATGTAGTAGTAAGAGTAGTAATAGCAGTCAGCAGTAGTGGAATTAATAGTATTAATATAGTAGTATATAATATAGCAGTATTGTTATATTTTTAATACAGTATGCCTTTAGACCTTGCAGTAAAATGTAAGGTCTGCTTATATACTGTCCAGGCTTACCCTGGCTAAAATCACTTTCAGTTACCCCCATCTTTAGATTTTTTTACTTAACTTACCCCCCCCCCATCTTCTGACTGTGACTCCTAGATGGTGATGAAGTCATACTTCTTCTGTCAAGATCCCGGAGAATACAGAGCAGCTGTAATGGATTGGAGTGTTTTCTTGCAATTTCTCCTGCTCTGCATTCCCCAGGAATCTCTGAAGATGGAGGTAAGGTAACTTTTACACCTACTAACAGTGGGTGTTAGTAGGTGAGGGCCTGGGCAGTATATGCGGACCTTGGATTGTACTGTTGCTTGGCTTTAAGGTGAGATTAAAATAAGAGATGGATCTTTCTTTTATTTTAAAACTTCCATATTAGAGACTGTAGCTTTAAAAACGAAAATTCTTTATATTTAAGCATTTCTAAACCAAAAAGCAAACATTTAAAAAAGCATTACACCGATACCGGTATCAGTGCCAATACTAAGCATTAGCAAGAGTACTTGCAAATGCTCTGATACCTAAAATTGATACCTTTTTCATGTGGTGCTGTGCGATTTGAGCCCATACAAAATGAATGGGCTCAAATCGCACTGAAAACATTCGCATGTGATTTGAACAGGAATGTGGTGCGATTCCTGTCCAAATCTCAGGCGGTTTTCACACTGCTCCTGTGTGAACCCAGGCTTGTCATATTATTATTATTATTATCATTATTATTATTATTATTATTATTATCATCATACAGGATTTATATAGTGCCAACAGTTTGTGCAGCACTTTACAACATGAGGCCAGACAGTACAGTTACAATACAATTCAATACAAGAGGAATCCGAGGGCTCTGCTTGTTAGATCTTTTGACTTCAGCCTGGGTTCACACAGGAAGGGTGTGGGAAATTGCATGTGATTCAGACAGGAATTACACAGCATCCCTGTTCAAATCACATGTGATTCTTTGTAATGCGATTTGAGCCCATTCATTTTGTACGGCCTCAAATCGCACCACACCGCACCAAAAAAATAGGTATCGGCAATTGGTATCTGCGAGTACTTGAGAAAAAGCATTGGTGCATCCCTAATTTAATATATTGCAGTTTACCAATCCTTAAAGGGGAACTATACCTACATTTAAAAAAATTGAGAGCATGCATGTTTATGTTACATAGTTACATAGTAGATGAGGTCGAAAAAATTCCATCAAGTCCAACCTATGTGTGTGATTATATGTCAGTATTACATTGTATATCCCTGTATGTTGCGGTCGTTCAGGTGCTTATCTAATAGTTTCTTGAAACTATCGATGCCCCATTCTGAGACTATCACCTGTGGAGGGGAATTCCACATCCTTGCCACTCTTAGGGCTCTTTCACACCCGTGAACACCCGCTTGCTCAGCGGGGATCGCTCCGCCGATCCCTGCTGAGCAGGAAAATGACAGGTCCGTCGCTGCACACTGTGCAGCGACAGACCTGTCAGAGCGCCGCTCTCCCCTGTGGGGGATCGGATGATGACGGACCGTAGAGTCCGTCGTCACCCGATCCGATCCAAAAACGAATGGAAAAGTAGGGTTTTCCTCCGTTACACTTTTCGGATCGGAGCGGGTCGGATGTCAGCGGACGTTTATCCGCTGACATCCGCTATTCCATAGGGATACATGTATGTCCGTTTTTCATCCGAAAACGGAAGGATGAAAAACGGACATACGGATCCTCCGTGTGAAAGAGCCCTTACAGTAAAGAACCCTCTACGTAGTTTAAGGTTAAACCTCTTTTCTTCTAATTTTAATGAGTGGCCACGTGTCTTGTTAAACTCCCTTCCACAAAAAAGTTTTATTGTGGGGTCACCAGTACGGTATTTGTAAATGGAAATCATATCCCCTCTCAAGCGTCTCTTCTCCAGAGAGAATAAGTTCAGTGCTCGCAACCTTCCTCATAACTAATATCCTCCAGACCCTTTATTAGCTTTGTTGCCCTTCTTTGTACTCGCTCCATTTCCAGTACATCCTTCCTGAGGACTGGTGCCCAGAACTGGACAGCATACCCCAGGTGCGGCCGGACCAGAGTCTTGTAGAGCGGGAGAATTATCGTTTTATCTCTGGAATTAATCCCCTTTTTAATGCATGCCAATATTCTGTTTGCTTTGTTAGCAGCAGCTTGGCATTGCATGCCATTGCTGAGCCTATCATCTACTAGGACCCCCAGGTCCTTTTCCATCCTAGATTCCCCCAGAGGTTCTCCCAACAGTGTATAGATTTCTTTCATATTTTTGCCACCCAATTGCATTATTTTACATTTTTCTACATTGAACCTCATTTGCCATGTAGTTGCCCACCCCATTAATTTGTTTGGATCTTTTTGCAAGGTTTCCACATCCTGCAGAGAAGTTATTGCCCTGCTTAGCTTAGTATCGTCCGCAAATACAGAGATTGAGCTGTATTTCTCTTCTGCAATAAAACAAACTTACCTGCCTGTTCGCAACCTCCAATTAAATGTACACTCAGCTGTGCATGCAGTTTTTTTTCATTTGTATAACACCTTAACCCCAAAAGGAAAACAAAAACTGTTGTTGTAACTGCTTAAAAGTGTTAGCTGGAGTTCTACTTTAATTTGTTAGTCAAGTCCATCTAAATTTTCTAGTGCGACAAACACTTCCATTTCCCCAGATTAAAAATGCTGCTGTCCAAGGGGTTGCTTTTCCAGAGAGTGGCTGGATCACCAGGTGAATATAATGGAAAATAGACCGTTATTGCAGCCATAACATTTATTGATAAGCTGTGATATGTTAAAATAATTATTTTTGGGTTTAAATACGCTTTAGGGTATGTTTAGTGTTAGGTAGATGCACAATGCAACATGCAGCAAAAGGTTTGTTTTAGTGTTCCTGCATTACCGCAGGACAGCGGAACACTAATGTGTGAATGAGCCCTGAAATAACCCAGCAACAGATTTAGGAAACCTAAGCCTCCTCCCTCTGGTTGCCCACATACAGTATATATTATACTAAGTTACCAGCAACAGGTTTAGAAATAAATGTTTTCCAATCTTATTTTTCTTATGATAATGAGGCTTTTACTTGGACCCTATAACGTTTTTTATTTTCCAGTGCTGATGTCAATGCAAGTGATAATTTCATGTGGACTCCATTACATCATGCGTGTCATGCAGGCCAGCAAGACATAGCAGAACTGCTGATTAAACACGGAGCGAAGATAGATGCAGTGGCCCTCAATGGATCCACACCACTGATGAGAGCTGTAGAAAGCGGCAGCTTAGACTGTGCTCAGTTTCTAATTACATCTGGAGCAAAAGTGCAAATAGTGAACAAGAAAGGTAACCATTTCACATATCCTATCTGTGCAACAACTTGTAGGTGAATTAATAGTGATTTTTGCAAGTGAAATATAATAAACCAAAGCTCTGTTTTTCTGCTGCTTTCTTCCTTTTTGTGTAGAAATATTTATTGTTCTTCCTCATGTTCACATCAGTTTTTGTGGTGGCTCCTTATACTATCCAGCTCGCTATGGAGCCACCAGAGCATGCGCACCCTCCTACTTCTACTACTGAGCTATGTATTAGGGGAGAATAGACCAATAGAAATGCTTTGATTGCTACTTGTGCATGCATATTTGAATACTGTGAACCATGCACCATGTGCAATGTAGTTCTGGTGTTGGACATAGGAAAATAACTGTGTCCACATACCCAGCTAGAAGTGATAGGGAAGCACAGGTACAGAGGAGTTAGTGGTGCCTGCTGATGATATTTGGAACGTCTGTGTGCAAACATATATACATAGATTGTATTTATTTGGAGGGTTTAATACTATGTTAGGCCCAACTCCAACCAAGGATTTGTTTTAGATTTTGGACAAAGTAGGGAACAGGCATTGCAGTAAATCTGGAGTGGGTCCATAACCTAGAAAGTATTTGTTCATTAATGTACATTGAGTGCATTTTAAAGTGATAATACATTAATATTCTCCCATCTCTTTCATAGGACAGAATGTTCTTGATGTTGCAAAAGCCTATGCTGACTACAGATTGATTGACTTGATTCAAGCCAAACTGGACAGTATGCCAAAACCAAAAGAGAAAAAGAGCAGCAAAGGGAAAGGCAAAATGGAAGGAAAATCAAAAGCGGTGTCCAAACCGCAACCGCAGACCCCTGCAATTTTAGTTCCTCCACCTGTTAAGCAAGAGGTATGATAACTATTTTTGTTGTAAAAGTTTTTGCACAATTGTTGGCAACTTTAAATGTAAAAAAAAATATTTGCGGCTTGTTGCAGAGGCAGCGGCCGAGGCTGCGAAAGGCATTATACCTCCTGTCAATTTCAGTGGGTGTAGCGCCCGCCAATAAGTCTCTGAACTTCACTACAGAATCCACATTGCAGCTTACCCATGAAAAATAATGGATTAGTTCACCTTTACAGAATAAATTTAAAGGCGAACTAACCCCCAGGCATCTTTCCCAGTCCCCACCATACTTACCTCCGGATTGCTGAGCTGTCAGCATCCAGTGGTTTGGGGATGTGAAATCCCCACTCTTCTCTCTCTTCTCCATCAGCACTTCCAGAACGGACCAGATGGTTTCTGGTTGGTCAGCGCTGTCCAGTGTTCGTTCACCTTTACATTTACAGTGAGGAAAAAAAGTATTTGATCCCCTGCTGATTTTGTATGTTTGCCCACTGACAAAGAAATGATCAGTCTATAATTTTAATGGTAGGTTTATTTTAACAGTGAGAAACAGAATAACAACTATAATATCCGGAAAAACGCATTTAAAAAAAGTTATAAATTGGTTTGCATTTTAATGAGCGAAATAAGTAATTGATTCCCTATCAATCAGCAAGATTTCTGGCTCCCAGGTGTCTTCTATACAGGTAACTGTATAGAGGGAGTGCTCCTAATCTCAGCTTGTTACCTGTATAAAAGACACCTGTCCACAAAAGCAATCAATCAATCAGATTCCAATCTCTCCACCATGGCCAAGACCAAAGAGCTATCCAAGGATGTCAGGGACAAGATTGTAGACCTACACGAGGCTGTGAAGGTCCCTCTACTCAACAAAGCACATGTACAGGCCCGTCTGAAGTTTGCTAATGAACATCTGAGTGATTCAAAGGAGAACTGGGTGAAAGTGTTGTGGTAAAAAATGAGACCAAAATCGAGCTCTCTGGCATCAACTCAACCTGCCATGTTTGGAGGAGGAGGAATGCTGCCTATGACCACAAGAACATCATCCCCTCCATCAAACATGGAGGTAGAAACATTTGGAATGTTTTTCTGCTAAGGGGACAGGACAACTTCACTGCATCAAAGGGACGATGGACGAGGCCATGTACCGTCAAATCTTGGGTGAGAACCTCCTTCCCTCAGCCAGGGCATTAAAAATGGGTCGTGGATGGGTATTCCAGCATGACAATGACCCACGCGGCCAAGGCAACAAATGAGTGGCTCAAGAAGAAGTACATTAAGGTCCTGGAGTGGCCTAGCCAGTCTCCAGACCTTAATCCAATAGAAAATATGTGGAGGGAGTTGAAGGTTCAAGTTACCAAACGTCAGCCTCGAAACCGTAATGACTTGGAGAGGATCTGCAAAGAGGAGTGGGACAAAATCCCAGTTGTGTGCAAACCTGGTGGCCAACTACAAGAAACATCTGACCTCTGTGATTGCCAACAAGGGTTTTGCCACCAAGTACTAAGTCCTGTTTTGCGAAGGGGTCAATACTTATTTCACTCATTAAAATGCAAATCAATTTATAACTTTATTGAAATGCGTTTTTCTGGATATTATTGTTGTTATTGTGTCCCTCACTGTTAAAATAAACCTACCATTAAATTTATAGGCTGAACATTTCTTTGTCAGTGGGCAAACGTACAAAATCAGCAGGGGATCAAATACTTTTTTCCCTCACTGTATTCTGTAAAGGTGAACTAACACTTTAAGGGTTGTAACCAAGGGAGTTCAAGTAAAAAAGCAACTGCCATTTCCACAGAATACTGGCAGTAACTTAGATGGCATGAAGCAAACATTAAAGGGTTAGTTGACCTTTACAGAAAAAATTTAAAGATGAAGTAAAAACTAAAAGCACCATACAGTTCCTTAATATGTTTTTACTTTTTATGTTTTCCAGATATCAAAGCCCATAGAAATGTCTCAATCTGAAAGGGAGAAGAGTACAATTGCCCAATTGAACCAACAAATATCAATGGGAGAAACAAAGAAGGTTGACATCACATTTGTGCCTAAAACGGTAAGAGATATCTAAGGGCATTATTCCATCATTCAGGGACTAATAATCATTGATCAATCTCTACAAAGACTGGAAATCTGCCTACACCCAAATATGCTACAGTCTTAATACTGGATTTCAGTGGCTGCCATTCTTCCCTGCTCTGTACAGAGAGGACCCTGTAGAGTTTAGTCAGTGTAGGAAGAAAAAAAAAACTTCTGCAGGGCTTAGGGTAATGCCTGTAGGCTCCAGGCAGCTGATGTTTCCTCAGTACAGACTTACTATGCTTTGTTCTGCACTGTGTGGAGGTGAGCATCTTGACAGAGGAGCAGGACTTTGCAGCCTCATATCAGAGCTGCCCCTTGATGACTGGTGGGGTAATCATCAAAAAGCAGCAGGAAATGCAGAGAAAGTACACATCCACAAAATGAATAAAACAAAAGCAGGGAGATCCTTGTACTGCAGGTCCTCATGTACAGCTTTTTCTCCAGCAAGGAGAACAGTGATCAGCATAGTAATGACATCACCAGTTCTCACTCCAGATTTGGTGAGACTAGCAGTCAGAGGCAATAGCGCCTTAGATGATCTCACACTGCAGATATACAGTTATGAAGCTACAGTAAATCGGTACCTATGCACAGTCTCCAAATATATATAAAAACAAGTGCGCTTGTAATCAAAAAATTCAAATGAAATAAATGCAAATGAATACTGTGTAAAATTGAATAAACTATTATGAAATGAATCCACTGATAAATGCAAAAAATTAAAATTGAAAACATACATAAATCCAGTGCTTCATAAATAATCATATAAGTGAAACAACAGAAAATAAAAGTGAATACAAAATCGTTATGTGAATGAAGTTCGTGTCCATAAAGAAAAAAATGTTCACAAAACTATATCAGGTCCATCAAAGTGAGGGTGTCAATCCGCCATTCGTCCAACCGTGACCCACATAAGTGAAGGGAAAAGAGAATATGGACATAAGTCTCCTAAAGCAGTCAATCCAAGAAACAATAAAGGTGGACCCTTAACCGAAGTGGTGGACCTCCCTAATGGCGAAGTCTTGTATGCATGCAGATATGGCCCTCTGCAGGGACAGTAAGGTGGCGGCGTCCAACACAGCTGATGAATCGAGCGTTTCCAACCTGGCGTAGTCCAAATCGTCTGCCTGGAGGGGGGGACGCCCCCTTGGACCGAAGATTATAATTGGAAAGAAGCGAAAGAGGGCTCCATAATGTAGTAAATTAAAGTTGTATTTATTAATAAAACCGGAGAAAGCAAACTCCGTTTAAACAGTATAAAACTAGTTAAAAAGCCGGCATATAAAAGATAACGAACACCCGTGCATAGCAGACGAAACATGTAGGGCGTGGCCACGCCCTACATGTTTCGTCATAAATGACGTCTTCAAAGGGGCCTTTATTTATGACGAAACATGTAGGGCGTGGCTATGCATTGTATGCCATCACGCAATTCGCCCTCTGCTATGCACGGGTGTTCGTTATCTTTTATATGCCGGCTTTTTAACTAGTTTTATACCGTTTAAACGGAGTTTGCTTTCTCCGGTTTTATTAATAAATACAATTATAATTTACTACACTATGGAGCCCTCTTTTGCTTCTTTCCAATTATAATCTTCGGTCCAAGGGGGCGTCCCCCCCCACCCCCTCCAGGCAGACGATTTGGACTACGCCAGGTTGGAAACGCTCGATTCATCAGCTGTGTTGGACGCTGCCACCTTACTGTCCCTCGAGAGGGCCATATCTGCACGCATCAAAGACCTCGCAATAAGGGAGGTCCACCACTTCGGGTAGGGGTCCACCTTTATTGTTTCTTGGATTGACTGCTTTAGGAGACATATGTTCATATTCCCTTTTCCCTTCACTTATGTAGGTCACGGTTGGACGAATGGCGGATTGACACCCTCAGTTTGATGGACCTGATATAGTTTTGTGAACATTTTTTTCTTTATGGACACGAACTTCATTCACATAACGATTTTGTATTCACTTTTATTTTCTGTTGCTTCACTTATATGATTATTTATGAAGCACTGGATTTATGTATGTTTTCAATTTTAATTTTTTGCATTTATCAGTGGATTCATTTCATAATAGTTTATTCAATTTTACACAGTATTCATTTGCATTTATTTCATTTGAATTTTTTTATTACAAGCGCACTTCTTTTTATATATATTTGAAGTTTTGTACACAGATGTTGGTGTTTTTCTGGTGCAGCTGTAGTCTTATATAATATCTGGCTCTAAAGCACGGTTTTCTTCTTATTTTATTTACCTATGCACAGTCACATGTCACTAAGTGTAATGCTATTTATTCTAGAGGCAGTCAAGACAAAATATACATTTTTCAGGGTACTGCTGTGGCAAAATTAACCTTTTATGTACGGTGGGTATAGAAAAGAATCACCCCCTTTAAAATAATCAAATTTTGTTGCTTTGCAGCCTGAATCCAGCTGCATTTACTTGTGAAACTTATAACATCCAAGTGAAAGATATAACACCAACATGTCAGAAAAAAAATCAAAATCAAAATCAAAATCGGAACCACTGAATTGGAAAAAGGATCACCCCTCCTAAAAATGACTTGTAGACTCAATCAGGTGTAGCTAATCATCTTCTCAATGGCACACAAAGCCATTTGACATTAGACTTTGGCTGTGGTCATTTTGATTAGCTCAGCATGAAAAGAGCTTTCCTGGAGCATTTCAGTCCCGGTAGTGCAACTGAAACAAACAATCAACTATGGGTGGCAAGTCACTGTCAGAATATATTCAGGATAAAGTTGTGGACAGGCACAAGTCAGGCGATGGATACAAAAACATTTCAAAGGCTTTATCAATGCCTGGAAACACAGTAAAGTCTATTATTAGGAAGTTGAAGGTATTTGGTACAATACAGACCCTCCCTGGATCAGGATGTTGCTCCAAATTGGATAAAATAGCCAGGAGGAAACTGGTCAGAGAGGCTACCAAGAGGCCACAGCAACTCTGAAGCACTTGCAGGAATTTATGACAAAGAGCGGTCATTGTGTGCATGCGACAACATAATCACAAATTCTCCACAAATGTGGCTTGTATGGGAGGGTTGCAAGAAAAAAGCCACTTATCAAGAAAGGCCACATGCAGTCACAACTGAGCTTTGCCAAAATGCACCTTGAAGATTCTGAGGCCATGTAGAAAAAGATGTTATGGTCAGATGAGACTAAAATTGAGCCATTTGTCGTCAACACCAAACGATATGTCTGGTGGAAATCCAATACAGCTCACCATCCAAATAACACTATTCCTACAGTCAAGCATGGAGGTGGTAATATACTGTTATGGGGGTGTTTCTCTGCAGCAGGGACTGAAGCATTTGTCAGAATAGAAGGAATAATGGATGGGGCAAAATACCATCAAATTCTTGAGGAAAATCTGCTGCCCTCTGCCAGAAAGTTGTCAATGGGAAGAAGGTTTACCGTAAAAATGACTACACAGTGGTTGGAGGAGAAAAAGGTGAATGTTCTTGCACGGCCTAGTCAAAGCCCAGACTAAAACCCCAATAAAAATCAGTGGAATGACTTAAAGACTGTAGTCCACAAACAGTCACAATCAAATGTAACTGAACTTGAGCAGTTCTGCAAAGAAGAATGGGCAAATATTGAAAAGTCTAGAGTTAGTGCCAAGTTAGTAGAGACATCCCAAAAGACTAAAGGCTGTAATTAAAGCGAAGCGGGTTTAACAAATACTGACGCGAGGGGGTGATCCCTTTTCCAACTCAGTGATTCTGTTTTTGAATTTTTGATTTTTTTTTTTTTCTGACATCTTTCACTTGGATGTTATAAGTTGCACTAGTAAATACAGCTGGATAAAACAAAAACTGCGACTGTCTTCATCTCAGGCTGCAAAGCAACAAAATGTGATTATTTTAAGGGGATGATTCTTTTATATACCCATTGTATTTCCTATAGAATAGCAAATCTTGAATTTTGTTTCACTTCAAGTCTATCTAAATTTAGTAAGTCAATTTTTAATAGATGGGTTTGGCCAAATCACCTGCTGGTTTCCTATATCTATATGAGATTAGGAACTTCGGCAGTGAGTTACTCCCAACCATAACTATTATGATACCAAACAAAAACCTTTTCTTACTCCCTAATGCCGCGTACACACGATCGGACTTTACGGCATACTTGGTCCGGCGTACCAGATTTCGTCGGACTATTCGATCGCGTGTGGGCTCCAGCGGACTTTGTTTTCTCAAAAGTTTGACGGACTTAGATTTGAAACATGTTTCAAATCTATCCGACGGACTCGAGTCCGGTCGAAAAGTCTGCTCGTCTGTATGCTAGTCCGACGGACAAATACCCACGCTAGGGCAGCTATTGGCTACTGGCTATGAACTTCCTTGTTTTAGTCCGGTCGTACGTCATCACGTACGAATTCGACAGACTTTGGTTGATCGTGTGTAGGCAAGTAAGATCATTCGCAAAGTCTGTCGTAAAGTCCGTTGACAAGTCCGCCGTGCAAAGTATGCCGTAAAGTCTGGTCATGTGTACGCGGCATAAGAATATATCATGAAAATAAATTGAAAATCCCTTGTGAAGGTGGACAGAGCTCAATGATGTTCAGAGATCTTGTTGTAGATCAATCAAATCCCCTTGATGACTAAGACTGTCATTTTTGTTGTACTGATCCTTCAAACGCTCATTCTAAACAGTTTCTTTTCTTTTTTTTTCTCCAAGGTTTGGGTCTCAGAGTCCAGCACAGCGGACCTCATAAGAAAAAGAGAACGCCTACGCGAACGCTTCACGTATGAAGTCGATTTTGAAAACTTCAAGATGCCATTTAGTAAGAATCTAGTGGAGAAATCCTTGGCATTGGTATCTACTTAGCTTTGTGACTTCAGTAAAGCAAGAAGCATTGGCAAAAACATCAAGTCGCCAAACTGTGTCTTAATAAATACATTTCTTTTCATCGGTTACACTTAGGAAGTACTCACGTCATTATCTGGTACTGAACAGGTTCCAGGGACTTCAGTGCAGTTCTGCACATACCTTTGCACACTGTGGTCACCAACTCGGCTGCCTCAAATCCTGGGATGATTTAACAAGCGATCCTGATTGTATAGACATTGGCCAGCTTCTCATGCCTGGTGCATTTCTTTTGGCCTTTTGCCTTCTTTAGCACCCTGGCATTTTGTGCAACTAGTGCTAAAGAAAGCATTCAAAGTATGTGTACTGAAATTCTGAAACCTGTATAGCCACCCTGGCGGTATGATTATGTCAGATTTTTGCGTCACAAAGTGGTACATTGTTTTGAATAGAAATTTGGCGTTTTTATATTGTAGGCCTGTAATTCTTAGTAATAACACACTTAAATCTGTCCAAACAAGAGTCTAGTAGACATCTCAGTTATGATAAAGTTTGAAACACGACATCATAAATTATAATATAATAAATAACTATAAATAATTATAAAAAATTATAATATAATAATAATAAAATGAATTTCCTCCCGATTCACTATTGCTCAGTTATGCAAGTGTTCTAATTTATTATCGCTGTTTTCTAGCTGGTCTAAAACCACTTTTGACGTAAAGGGACACTTTTTGGTTGCCATGGACAATCTCAAGTTTCCAGGCAGAAAGAACAGTATATATAATATAAAACTGCATGCAGGGCACTGGACAAAGCACTAGGGACAAAAGGGAGGTGAAATGATTTCATACACTAATGTAATCTGTAAGATTACAGTGTACTGTATGTGTTATGTATTGTGTACTTTTTGAATTTGCTAGGATTCGGCGGGGAAAACAGTGGGGGGACATCGCAGGATCCTGGTGACAAGGTAAGTATACTGGACCAGGATCCTGCGATGCAATCCCAAGTGTGGCTCGGGGTTACCACTAATGGTACTGAAATTTAACCCCGAGCCACACTCGGGATTACCGCCATGGGGTGATAGAGGGCGCTGAAATGTTCTAAGCAAGCAAGAAAGTGCTTAGAGATGAAGAAAAGTGCCTCCCCTCAAAGCAGTATCGCCTTGCTACCTTCATGTTCCAACAGCAGTGGGGGGGAAGGAGTACTGTCTTAGGTAGCACATAGGAAGGTAGGACAAAGTACTACATGTACTATGTCCACTGGGGAACAGAATATGTTAATAAAAATCAAAATGAGACTTCTTATTTAATGCCATTAAGGTACTGATGGGGTCATTTTAACAACTGGTTCCATTGAAGTCACAGAGTAAGTAGGTTTCGATGAGTGATTTTAGGATTCTGTTCAGCCAGTTCTGTGGTTCAGACATTGCTGCTAGACATCACAGTCAGGTCCTGTGTTCTCTAAGATTTGTCTGAAGACTACACTGCAGTAAAGCAATATGGCCTGGTCTAGCATTTACCCCACAATGTGGCTGAGAATGAAGAAGCAATAGCACACTGGTCACTGCTCTCCCCCTATCAGAATGCAGCCAGGGTTGGATGGACAACTTTTTGCATTGTAGTAGAGCAGGGGTGTCAAACTGGCGCCCCTCCAGCTGTTGTGAGACTATAAGTCCCATCATGCCCCTGTCTGTGGGAGTCATGCTTGTAACTGTCAGCCTTGCAATGCCTCATGGGATTTGTAGTTCCGCAATTGCAGGAGAGCCGCCAGTTTGACACCTGTGCAGTAGAGCCTGATTGGCTTACAATGCTGCTCTCCTTCTACCTATCGAAGTGCTGCTGTGCAGGGGATTACATGAAACTAATAACTATATTAATTTAGGTATGTATGCCGGCTGTATTTAAAGTAGATGTATTTCTCCTTAAACAATTACTGGACTAAATGTTGTACCCCTATATACGCCCAGATTTCAGTTTTAATATTTAGTTTCAAATAACTTTTTTGAGAGTTTAAAATACCAGAATGATGTGTGACTATAAACATGACTGATGTATTTTTAAAATCAGTATTAATTCCAAGAGTGTAAGGTTAGAGTACACCTAAATAAAGAGAAACATAACCTCCTTCTAAAAATGTTAGCTACACTGTGGTGTCTGACTTCACAGATTTATATGTAATTGGCCCAGAACAAGCATGCAGCAAGTGAAATCAGAGCTAAGTCATAATTCCTGATTTGCATACTTTCTCTGGGTCAGTGACACACAGGAGGAGATTTACTAAAACTGGAATACTCAGAATCTGGTGCATGGTAGCCAATCAGCTTCTAATGTCAGCTTGTTGAATTAAGCTTTGACAATACAACCTAAAAGCTGATTGGTTTCTCTGCAGAGCTCCACCAGATTTTGGATGCCCCAGCTTTAGTAAATCTCCCCTACGGCGTTGGAAGTCAAGGAATTGTAGATGGAGAGGTCAGCAATGGTGGCCTCCATGTTTCCTGTAGTACAGTTTCCCATGCAAGACTTTCAAGTGATGAAAGAAGAAGAGTTTGGTGTTTACAAAGGCCCCTTTTACCTTTCTTCTGCCTTTGGACTCATGTAGAGGAAAATCTAACATCACTACAGCAGAGACTGGTGACACAGCAATGGGAAAGATGGATAACTCTTGTAAGATCTCCTCTGCAGGGACAGCTTTTTTTCAGATTTTGTTTTTAGCCGCCAAGTCACCTTAAGAAACATAGATTGGGCAGATGGTACTACTTGTGAGTCAGATTAACACTCAGCTCTCCTGCCTCTGAACAGAAACTATGGGGGGACTTCTCTTTTATGCAATGCATAGTATCTTATAGATGTCAATGTTAGCAATAGGTGATTCGTCACAAAGACATCAAATTTATTAAAATATATTATGAGGTCAAGCTTAAACATCTTCAATTTGTCTGCACTACATAGTTGAAGGTAAATCTAAAGGAAATTGAATAAGAAAATTGTATAATGTATGGCCAGCTTAACTTCAGCTTGTTCAATTAAATTTTGACAATAAAACCTAGAAGGTGATTGGTTACTATGCACAGCTGCACTAGATTCTGAGTGCTCCGGTTTTAGTAAATCCACCCTATGGGTCTTTAGACACAAACTACATATAAAACGTTTGTTGTGCGGATGTGACAAACATCTTCACATTTAAAACAAAAACTGCCATACTTTCTCTAATATATATAGTCCCTATAGTGTCAGCACCTTCTAGTGACCATAATGCATAATTTTAAATAAATAACTCAATCAGGAAGAAAAAAAATGCATTATGGTCACTAGGTGGCAATGACAATGCAGGCACTACATCTATTAGAGAAAATACATTGATTTTCATTTTATGGCGGATGTGACAAATGAACATTTTATACATAGACCCCCTAAATGTGTACAGAATGTGCAAACTGTTGGCACAGTTACAAAGAAAGAACATGCATTTATGAAACTCATAATGGTTGAAGTGGAATGGTAAAGTAAATTATAAATATAAAATGTCTTGATAACAAATATATATACTTTTTAATTAAATGAATTGTTTTTTTGTTTTTTTTAACAAATGTGGAATTTTTTTATATCATAGTAAATATGACAAATCCACTACAGGTATACAACGTCTTTTTTTATCGTATCAATGCCTCAAACTTAAATGTCAAAAGTACATTTCTTATATGAGATACGTTATCTTAAAACAGAAGTATAATTTAAATGTATATTAGTGATATGATCTTATCTTTTGTCTTCAGTAATTGTGTTTGAATTTTGATCTGATTTCCTTTAAAAACAGAATATATTTCAAATCCAGATATTTTGTTGTTTACATTAAATACACAGTGATAGTTATTTACTACTGCAGAAAGCAATGTACAAATTGCAGTAACCCATACCAATTAATGAGCTACATTGTTTGAGCAGATGAAACATAAAATTGATGATTGGTTTTTGTGACTTTTTTGCTCTATAATTCATCATATTTAACTTGGATGCTCAGCCTGTGGCCCTCCAGCTGTTTTGCGGAACTACAAGTCTCATTAGGCATTGCAAGTCGCTGACAGTTAAAAGCATGGCTACCAAAGGCAGAGGCATGATGGGTCTTGAGGTTCTGCAACAGCTGGAGGGCCACAGGTTGAGCACCCGTGCAAGTTTACATGATCTCTTAGTGAACTCCACATTGTGAGATACTTAATGTCACCCCCCCACCAGGTTCTTCACTGTTCAACCATACAGTGCAAGCAAAATATCCAGGCTGAGTCCT
This sequence comes from Aquarana catesbeiana, assembly GCF_042186555.1. Taxonomy (NCBI): domain Eukaryota; kingdom Metazoa; phylum Chordata; class Amphibia; order Anura; family Ranidae; genus Aquarana; species Aquarana catesbeiana. The sequence goes on along the minus strand of NC_133327.1, from coordinate 615,794,163 downwards.
CTTCCTAGCATGCAACAGCCCCATCAAGTCCAGTGGATAATTCATAGTCCACTAGATGGCTGAAGGCTGCTATGAAAATGGACCATCCATAAAAATAAATGGGGGGCGCATGGAGGTAGACAGTACGTTTTGCTTGTGGTGGAGGGCAGGGCTGTATAGTGAAGATCTCAGGAGTGAGGAAGAAGATATTTCATCATGTGGGCTTCACTGAGGAAGGCTGAGGTTTAAAGGAAAACTTCACTAGAAGATAACTATTGCAAATGAATATGGAGACTGCCAATGCTGTCCTCTGATTCTGAAAATGCTAGCTGCCCAGCTGTCATGCCATTCCAATGTCTCCAGTACTTTGAGGCACTGACCTAAAACAAGTTTGCAGATGCTGAGTTCTGAATCTACGCTAAATTTCTAATCTACATCCTTGTCCCAGGTCAGTGACTCAAAGGGGTTGATTCACTAAAGGCAAAATGACTGTGCACTTTGCAAAGTGCAGTCTCTCCAGAGCTTATTTGCCTTTAATAAATCAACCCCAAAGTATTGAAACCACGGACATTCAGGCAGCTGAAACTCAGCAATGGCAGCCTCCATTGTCCCTGGTCACGGGTTTCTTCTATAATAATTCCAAATACCTCTGCTGTATATTCCCAGACCATCATCATTCCCTTGTGTCCGTTTATAAAAGATTTGCTGTGTGATTTATAAAGCAAATATTTGAGAGAAGAGACAGAAATCACACTTTGGACTTCAGTGCTTTGGACTGAGGCACACTATAGAAGGATATGCTTTGTCCATTTTTCATTTCAGAGGTTTTCAAGAGGATTCACCTATTTATAATGTGGCGGCTGATGGGCACATTTTGTTTGATTTTATATGTATCATGTGAATTTTGTTTTAATTTGGAATCTCTCTATTGTATAGTGATGGGTGAATTATCTTTGAAATAAAAGCTGAATAGTGTAAAATACCGAAGGACGATTGTCAAGCAAACTTCACTATGCAAATCACACAGCAAGTCTTTATTGACCCCAGTGTGACCTTTATTAAAGATGTTAAAAATCATTTTATTGCCAACCATGTAATATTTGACACTGGTGCTTTTATCTGTTTACAAAACCCTCCTAGAATTTATATGAATAGCATATAACAGTAACCATAGTTGTAAATCATAGGTACCGTATTTCCTAAATTAAAAAAAAAAATTAAACAAAATGTGTTAAAGGTGCTTTATTTCTTATTCAAAGCTGTGGAAACTGCATTTGGATTAATTTTTTAGAAAGATGGGTCTTTGCATTTTTATTTTGTTAGAAAATCCAATGGTGTTGGCTGGAGGAGATTTAGTAGGTCAAAGCCAAGTTCAAAAACGTTTTAGATCTGTGAATTATATTTTGTCCCCTTCTATTTATGATCCTATAATAAGGATACAATACAAACCTCAAAATAGTTAAACGAGGAAAAAAAATAATTGAGAAAAGGGCAATATAATGCACAGTAATTTTATAAGGGAGGCCCTAAATACTAAGTCAAAGTTAGTCAGTTGGACAAAAAGAACGCAAACCAACTAACTCATTCCTGCCAGCCTTGTACATATATGAGGCTGCTGGTTTGATGAGCTGCAATACCATATACTGCTCATATTCGTTCCATTGGACTTGATGGACTTGTGTCTTTTTTCAACCTCGCCTACTACATAACTATGTAATTAGTTTTCTGTGCTGAGAGCATGCTCACTACACACTACCAGCATAGTGACCAAGCTGTCATGGACAGCTCACAGTCACTGTTAATGATCGGGAGTTTCTAATCGTGTTACCACTGTGCCAATCACAGTGGTCATTTATATATGTACATTATATTCATTCAGTATTTACTTAATTTTTATATATTTTTTATACATTTTCATTATATTCGTTGTGTGTTTGCCATGAATTCATCTCTTTATCATTGGAACCTCACCGATATTACTATGAATTTAATTGTGTGTTGCCGATTGCTCAATTGGCTTTTGCCTTATTCTTCTAAAACTGATTGATATGATTATTTTTACATAGTTACATAGTAGACGAGGTTGAAAAAAAACACAAGTCAATCAAGTTCAACCTATGTGTGTGATTTTATGTCAGTATTACATTGTATATCCCTGTATGTTGTGGTAGTTCAGGTGCCTATTTAATCGTTTTTTGAAATTATCAATGCTCCCTGCTGAAACTGCTGCCTGTGGAAGAGAATTCCACATCCTAACCGTTCTTACAGTAAAGAACCCTCTACGCAGTTTAAGGTTAAACCTCTTATCTTCTAATTTTAGTGAATGGCCACGTGTCTTATTAAATTCCCTTTCATGGAAAAGTTTTATCCCTATTGTGGGGTCACCAGTACAGTATTTGTACATTGAAATCGTATCCCCTCTCAAGCGTCTCCTCTCCAGAGAGTACAAGTTCAGTGCTGGTAACCTTTCCTCATAACTAAGGTGCTCCAGTCCCTTTATTATCTTTGTTGCCATTCTCTGGACTCTCTCCAGTTCCAGCACGTCCTTCCTGAAGACCGGTGCCCAGAACTTGACGGCATACTCCAGGTGCGGCCGAACCAGAGTCTTGTAGAATGGGAGAATCATTGTTTTATCTCTTGAGTTAATCCCCTTTTTAATGCTTGCCAGTATTCTGTTTGCTTTGCTTGCAGCAGCTTGGCATTGCATGCCATTGCTGAGCCTGTCATCTACTAGGACCCCCAGGGCCTTTTCCATCCTAGAGACCCCCAGAGGTTCTCTCCCCAGTTTATAGATTGCATTCATTTTTGCCATCCAAATGCATAATTTTACATTTTTCTACAATAAATCTCATTTGCCATATAGTTGCCCACCCCATTAATTTGTTCAAATCTACTTGCAAAGTTTCCACATCTTGCGGATAAGTTATTACCCTGCTTAGCTTAGTATCGTCCACAAATACAGAGATTGAGCTGTTTTTCCCATCCTCCAGGTCCTTTATGAGTAAATTAAATAGGATTGGTCCCAGGACAGATCCCTGGGGGACCCCACTTTCCACCCTGGGCCATTCCGAGTACTCCCCATTTATCACTACCCTCTGAAATCGCCCCTGTAGCCAGTTTTCAATCCATGTACTCACCCTATGATCCATACCAACGGACCTTACTTTGTACAGTAAACGTTTATAGGGAACTGTATCAAATGCTTTTTGCGAAATCCAGATACACCATGTCTATGGGCCTTCCTTTATCTAGATGGCAGCTCACCTCCTCATAGAAGGTTAATAGATTGGTTTGGCAAGAACGAATCTTCATGTATCCATGCTGATTACTGCTAATACTGCTGATACTATTGTCATTACTAAAATCTTGTATATAGTCACTTATCATCCCCTCCAAGAGCTTGCATACAATTGATGTTAGGCTAACTGGTCTGTAATTCCCAGGGATGTATCTTGTCCATTTTTTAAATATTGGTGCTACATTGGCTTTTTTCCAATCAGCTGGTACCATTCCAGTAAGTACAGTGGGGACGGAAAGTATTCAGAACCCCTTAAATTTTTCACTCTTTGTTATATTGCAGTCATTTGCTAAAATCATTTAAGTTCATTTTTTTCCTCATTAATGTACACACAGCACCCCATATTGACAGAAAAACACAGGATTGTTGACATTTTTGCAGATTTATTAAAAAAAGAAAAACTGAAATATCACATGGTCCTAAGTATTCAGACCCTTTGCTGTGACACTCATATATTTAACTCATGTGCTGTCCATTTCTTCCGATCATCCTTGAGATGGTTCTTCACCTTCATTTGAGTCCAGCTGTGTTTGATTATACTGATTGGACTTGATTAGAAAAGCCACACACCTGTTTATATAAGACCTTACAGCTCACAGTGCATGTCAGAGCAAATGAGAATCATGAGGTCAAAGGAACTGCCTGAAGAGCTCAGGGACAGAATTGTGGCAAGGCACAGATCTGGGCAAGGTTACAAAAAAATTCTTTTGCACTTAAGATTCCTAAGAGCACAGTGGCCTCCATAATCCTTAAATGGAAGACATTTGGAACGACCAGAACCCTACCTAGAGCTGGCCGTCCAGTCAAACTGAGCTATCGGGGGAGAAAAGCCTTGGTGGGAGAGGTAAAAAAGAACCCAAAGATCACTGTGGCTGAGCTCCAGAAATGCAGTCGGGAGTTGGGAGAAAGTTGTAGAAAGTCAACCATCACTGCAGCCCTCCACCAGTCAGGGCTTTATGGCAGAGTGGCCCGACGGAAGCCTCTCCTCAGTGCAAGACACATGAAAGCCCACATGGAGTTTGCTAAAAAACACCTGAAGGACTCCAAGATGGTGAGAAATAAGATTCTCTGGTCTGATGAGACCAAGATAGAACTTTTTGGCCTTAATTCTAAGCGGTATATGTGGAAAAAAACAGGCACTGCTCATCACCTGTCCAATACAGTCCCAAAAGTGAAGCATGGTGGTGGCAGCATCATGCTGTGGGGGTGTTTTTCAGCTGCAGGGACAGAACGACTGGTTGCAATCGGGGGAAAGATGAATGCGGCCAAGTACAGGGATATCCTGGACAAAAACCTTCTCCAGAGTGCTCAGGACCTCAGACTGGGCTGAAGGTTTACCTTCCAACAAGACAATGACCCTAAGCACACAGCTAGATTAAGGAAGGAGTGGCTTCACAACAACTCTGTGACTGTTCTCGAATGGCCCAGCCAGAGCCCTGACTTAAACCCAATTGAGCATCTCTGGAGAGACCTAAAATGGCTGTCCACCAACGTTTACCATCCAACCTGACAGAACTGGAGAGGATCTGCAAGGAGGAATGGCAGAGAATCCCCAAATCCAGGTGTGAAAAACTTGTTGCATCTTTCCCAAAAAGACTCATGGCTGTATTAGATCAAAAGGGTGCTTCTACTAAATACTGAGCAAAGGGTCTGAATACTTCGGACCATGTGATATTTCAGTTTTTCTTTTTTAATAAATCTACAAAAATGTCAACAATTCTGTGTTTTTCTGTCAATATGGGGTGCTGTGTTAATTAATTAAATTAATGAATGAATGAATTTAGTTAATTAATGAAGAAAAAAAATGAACTTAAATGATTTTAGCAAATGGCTGCAATATAACAAAGAGTGAAAAATGTAAGGGGGTCTGAATACTTTCCGTCCCCACTGTAGACTGCTTGTAAAAATTAGGAACAATGGTCTGGCAGTTACTTGACTGAGTTCCTTAAGGACCCTTGGGTGCAAGCCACCTGGTCCTGGTGACTTATGAATGTTAAGTTATTCAAATTCTAAATCAAAAAAATACTGTGCTATCCCTCAAATTAACCTTCAAATGGTGTGTCTATGAAAAACCAAAATTTTTTTTTTTTTTTTTTGCTGCTGCAACCACAAATGTGAGACAACCCCCACCTCAAATAGCTATATAGAATCGTCTGCGCTGCTTAATACGTGAACATGATCATGATGGGTTAATATGACCATACCAAAAACATCCTAGTGGTGAACAACATTAAATATAAATTGAAATAAAATACAAACAAAGCGGATAAATGATTGCTGATAAACAGTATAGACTTGAGTCCACAAACTGCACGATTCCTGTAGTGGAAATTACATAGATGGAAACTCGGAATCAAGGACCAGATAATGTTAATAAGTCCATACAGTCAGACAACAATCCTTATTGGAAAAAAACAACTTTTCTGATAAAGGAAGAAAGCACCAATCTTCAAACAGAGTGAGGCATGCAAAAAACTGTCTCCCTGGGGAGTGTGATGATATAGGAAGTTCCTCCACCTCAGACAAAACTGCCCCTTACCAGATCAACAGATCTCCTGTCACAGAGATCGTGCGAGCAAGTGGCTGTGTCCCCCAGCCACTGGGTCTCTGTTATGAAGTGTCTCACAGGTCACCGCTCAGGAGTTCCACTGGATTGGGGTATTAACGCTCAGATCCCAAAAACAGATATGAAAAGAAATGCTCCATAGCCTGATACAGTTTTCGTTTATTATATAAAAAAGATAATAAGAAATGCACTTACAGTGTGACTGGTTAAAAAACGCCTCTAAAAACAGTATAAGCCAGCCGGCTCGCAGCTGCTGCCCGTATCTTCCGGGATCAGCGTGGTGTGGTGTTGACGTCAGTACGCCGCTCCTCCCTACGCCGTTTCGACAAATCTGTCGTCTTCCTGGGGTACGGGCGGCGTGCTGACACACCACCTAAATAGGTCCAATACAAGGCATAGGAACGCCCTCCTCTGAGATCAAGGCATCCGAAGCTGTCGCCGCCATCTTTGAATTGGGCGACCGGGACTTGTATTCCATTATTAGGAATGATACCTCTACCCGGATAAGGAGAATGTCTATCTAGTGAACCGATTAGGAAAATCAATTCTGCCATCAGCATGAGAACTAATATCTCTACCTTAGAAATGAATGCTATTAAAAAAGACCAATCTGAATATGCCGCAGCTGAACATGCTGACAGTATAAATGACATAGACATGAAAAAGTCTACGGATCAGATTTAAAATCCATAAGGGTACCCTAGTAACATATGGTGTCTATTAATTAAATTGAAAAAAAGTTTTCCTTGATACTATGAGATTAAAAACTCTTTTTCAATTAGGGTAACCGGATTTATTAAAGATAAAAAAAAATAATGTGAGCACGGGGGTCACACCACCCCTGCTGACATTTCATAATGGACTGCTAACTAACTAAACGAAAAGTGCTAAATGTTGATATATAAAACAATCAAACTGCTTTAGACCCAAGTGAGGGGAAATTTTGTAGTGAAAAATTAAATTAAAAATTCTAATTGGCTTGTTTAAGAAAGAAGAAAGGGATAGTGACTAACTCCCTCGGATCTATGAACATAACAAGAGTACTGGTCATCCACATTGACCTGCATAAATCTTAGTGAGAAAACTTAGTTGGTCAAACATTATGAGAAAAAACTAATTCCCCATAGTGGTACACCTAATAAAAAGGAGCTAAATCTGACCTCCAAAATTGGTGTGCAGGCTAGGTCTCCTAATAGGAGACATCACGTGCTCGTTGATTTCTAGTGAACTAGTACACCAATATAATTTTACACAATGTCTACTTAATGTGTTGTGTACCAGGTATTCTGGAAATACCTCAATGTCCATCCAGAACCGAGAGTACAGGGAGGGTTAACCCATACAATACCCACCCCCACCGGACATCTTGATCTCAGAACAAGGCCCTTGGCATAAATCTCTAATCATTATCAATGAAAGCGTTTACATCAGTGTCGATGTTCAGACCATGAGGGGTATAGCACCGGACTCGATGGATCCAAACCATTTCTAATCTGGACAGTTCCCTGACAAGAGATCCACCCCTCCAGTGGGCACTGTATCTGTCTATCCCTAAAAATAAAGTGTTGGCAGGGTTCCGATTGTGGTGTAACGCATAGTGTTTAGACACCGAATGGTACTGGTAGCCATTTTTGATATTGGGATGTGTTCTCCTAGGCAGACTTGCATGGAGCGTTTAGTCCGGCCTATATATTGCAACCCACATGGGCATTGCAATAAGTACACCACCCCTTTTGTACTGCATGTGACAAAAGGCTCTATTTTATGGACCCTCGATGTACTAAAGGATGTGAAGGACTCAGTTTTCCTCTGTTTGCTTTTATTGAGTGAGCAAATCAGACACCTTCGACGTTGATGGTAGCCAGATAAGTTCTGAAAGAAGGAAACCTTTTGGGTTCAAATTCTATTTTTGTCCTCTGTTAGCCATGACGGTGCTTCTTGTGACATGTCATGAGGATAAACATTGCAGTTTTGGTTACTGAAGCCCCCCCGATTCCCTTGTGAAGACTGAGGAGAAGAATAAATGTAATACCTTTGCCATCTCTCCATCTTTAGTAACCAGATTCCCTTCATCATTATTTATGGGACCAATATGATCTGACCCCCCTTTCTTACTATTTATGTACTTAAAGAATTTTCCTAACTTCCTAACTGGTCCCCGCTGTCTCTGGGACCCGTGTGTGTCCCAGCAGACAGTGCGGTGGGGACGGGAGGGGGCGTAGACTCCCTTGGGAGTCTATGCCGGAAGTGGGTGCAAATACCTGTCTTAGACAGGTATCTGCACCCCCCTCCCCCCTGAAAGGTGCCAAATGTGACACCGGAGGGGGGGAAGGTTCCGAAAAGCGGAGGTTCCATTTTTGTGTGAACCTCCGCTTTAATATGCTCTTGAAGCATACCCATTTTTCCTTCGTGTTCCTTGTTCCTAAGATTTTATCCCAATTATTATCTTCTAGCAAGGATCGTAGTTTAGGGAAGTTGGCTCTTTTGAAATTCAGTGTCTTTGTATTCCCCTTATGTTTCCTATTTGTGTGATTTATACTAAAACTAATTGACCTGTGATGGCTGTTTCCTAAATTGCCCTGTATTTCCACAAAGGTGATTGGGTCTGTATTGTTGGTAATGAGTAGGTCTAGTAACGCTTTGTTTCTAGTTGGTGCATTTACCATCTGACCCATGAAATTGTCCTGCTAGACATTTAGGAACTGGCGAGCCTTAGATGAATGCGTGGTTCCTTCCACCCAGTCTATGTCTGGATAATTAAAATCCCCCATTATAATGACACTTACCATTCTTGCTGCTAATCCAAATTGTGATTGGAGGTCAGCCTCCGCATCCTCCCTCTGGTTAGGGGGCCTGTGGCAAACTCCCAGTATTACTTTTTCCTTAGTTTCCTACCTTTGTAGCTCTACCTCTACCCAGAAGGATTCCACCTCCTCCCTTGCTTCCTTAGTGATGTCATCTCTCACATTCACTTCGTACATCATTCTTGATATACAGGCATGCCCCTCCCCCTTTTTTACCCTCTCTATCCTTGCGATATAAGGAATACCCTTCAATGGTTGCCAGCCAATCACGAGAGCTGTCGATCCAAGTCTCTGTAATTCCAACCAAGTCTCTGTAATTTTAATACATAATTTTTAGTATTGACATTTTATGTGCAGCCTCTGGCGGTGCCCCTTCTGCAGTGCATAAGCAATAGTGTCCTCCTATTTTTATGAATCACTGTGCCAATTGGGTTCCATCCTAAGCTAGCCTACCACCAACGAGCTATTTAATACTATGCGGGTAGTCCTCCAGTCAAGCTGATGAAGAGGTGTAACACCTAGAAACGCATTCCTTCTGTTCATGCCCAAGGGTCTGATGTCAGGCGGGGGGCGCTTTCTACATTGTGGCCAAACCTTGCCTCCTTTCCATACAAGCCTACAGCAGTGTTGGCATTCATGTATTATCTTACAGCTAATGGCCTTGGCCAGGGCACAGGGTTACCCAATGAATGCCACTGGTCCCTTCCTGTTTGTGACGCCTCAACAATACCATACCGCTTAATACACTGAACCCTTGAGAGTGCATTTTATATTTATTAATAATTTCTCCAATTGTTTTACATACTACACTATATGGTTTCTTGCGCTGGGTGTTTCCCCCTCTCCTGTTTGCACCTGATTGAGAAGCCTCGCTTTTGTCTCCCGCCGATAAACTCTCTTAGAGAGCCTCCAAAAGGCAGTGGCAAGGAGTTAAATACCATCTTAAGATTTGTGTATGCAAAGGAAATTGATAGTGATGATGTACAGTACAAGAATAGAATTAGGACAATTTCAAATGTACCACAGTGGTTCAACATTAACAAGGACCAGATACAAATAGACAAAATCATTGTGAATAAAGCACCTAGACCAGATGACTTATGAGTTCTCAAAGAGTTTAAGAGGCTGTCTCTGCATCAAAAAGCTGACAGCCACATTTACAAGAATTCCGGGTACCACCATGGAGCGTACCCATCTCTGTTTCAACGTATAAACAGTCCTGAAGAAGGGGGCGCAATTCCTCTGAAAGGTGTTGGCTCCATTTGTAAATTTTTTATGTTCAATAAAAAATTGTGTGTCAAAGATCAAGTGTGGCATTACTCTGGACACCTGCACTCCTTTCTCACCCATTAAAGAGTTGAACTTAGTCATTTTTAGGCCTCTTTCACACGGACTGTCCGTTCAGGTCCGCCTGTCAGTTTTTTAGGCGGACCCGAACGGACCCTCCACAGACATCTATGGAGCGTCGGATGTCAGCGGTGACATGTCCGTTGACATCCGACCCGCTCCGATCTGAAAAAGTGTAACTGAGGAAAAACCTACTTTTCCATCCGTTTTCGGATCGGATCGGGTGATGACGGACTCTACGGTCCGTCGCCATCCGATCCCCCATAGGGGATAGCGGCGCTCTGACAGGTCCATCGCTGCACAGTGTGCAGCGACGGACCTGTTATTTTCCTGCTCAGCGGAGATCGGCAGGTCGATCCCCGCTGAGCAAGCGGATATTCACAGGGCGGATCATCACTGATCCGCCCCATGTGAAAGAGCCCTAAAACCAATGTTTCTTATTTTTACATATGTTGAAAAAAGACACAAATCCATTTAGTTCAACCAATAAAAGGGGGGGAAAAAATCATACAAAGCAATATACACAATCCTATATGCACAGTTGATTCAGAGGAAGGTGAAAAACCCCAGCAAAGCATGATCCAATTTGCTCCAACAGGGGAAAAAATTCCTTCCTGATCCCCCGAGAGGCATTCGGATTTTCCCTGGATCAACTTTAACCCTTTCATGACTAAGCCTATTTTTGAAATTTGGTGTTTACAAGTTAAAATCTGTATTTTTTGCTAGAAAATTACTTAGAACCCCTAAACATTATATATATATTTTTAGCAGAGAATCTAGAGAATAAAATGGAGATTGTTGCAATATTTTATATCACACGGTATTTGTGCAGCGGTGTTTTAGATGCAAATTTTTGGGAAAAGGGACACTTTCATGAATTTTAAAAAATCCAAACAGTAAAGTTACCCCAATTTTTTTGTATAATATGAAAGATGATGTTGCGCCGAGTAAATAGATACCAAACATGTCACGCTTTATAATCGCACGCACTCGTGGAATGGCGACAAACTGCGGTACCTAAGAATTTCCATAGGCGACACTTTAAATTTTGTTTTTACGGTTACCAGGTTAGAGTTACAGAGGAAGTCTAGTGCTAGTATTATTGCTCTCGCTCTGACGATCGTGGTGATACCTCACATGTGTGATTTGAACACTGTTTACATATGCGGGCGCGACTTCTGTATGCGTTTTCTTTGCTGCGCAAGCTCGCGGGGACGGGGGCGCTTTAAAAACATTTTTTTTTCTTATTTATTTTATTTAATTATATATTTATAAATTGAGTTAAAAAAAAAATTTTTTTTGATGACTTTTATTGCTGTCACAAGGAATGTAAACATCCCTTGTGACAGTAATAGGTGGTGACAGGTACTCTTTATGGAGGGATCGGGGGTCTTTTACATTTTTGCACTTCAAAGTATTCAGATCGCCGAAAACGGCGATTCTTAATACTGTGTATTTTTTTAAAATTGGGCACCACTGGCAGCCAAGTAGACGGGAAGTGACGTCATGACGTCGCTTCCGTGTTTACAATTGGAAGGCTGGAACGAAGCCGCCCACAGCTTTGTTCCAGCCCGCCCCCAGTCGCTGGAGGAAGCCGTTTGGTCACCGGGCCTCCTGATCGAACGGGAGGCCCGGTAAGAGCGGCGGGAGGCGGCAGGTGGGGGGGACATCCCCTCCAGCTCCTCCGGTATAACAGCCAAGCGGCTTTTAGCCGCATCGGTTGCTATATTCGGATAGCCGATCGCCGGCTCTAAACAACGGTACCAGGATGATGCCTGCAACTGCGGGCATCATCCCGGTATAAGCCCCGAAAGCCGAGTATGCACATCTACGTACGCTCGGCGGGAAGGGGTTAAATATAAATCTTAGTATCTGGTTATATTATGTAGATTTAGGAAAAAATCCAGGCCTTTTTTTAAAGCAATCTACTGAGCTAGCCAGAACCACCTCTGGAGGGAGTCTATTCCACATTTTCACAGCCATTACTGTGAAGAAACCTTTCTGTAATTTGGAGATTAAATCTCTTTCCCCCAGACGTTAAGAGTGCCCCCTTTTCCTCTGTAAAGACCTCAAAGTGAATAACTTAACACCAAGTTCATTATATGGACCACTTATGTATTTGTACATGTTGATCATATCCCCCCTTAATCTCTTCTCAAGAGAGAATAAATTCAGTTTCTCTAATCTTTTCTCATAGCTGAGCTCCTCCATGCCTCTTATCAGTTTGGTTGCCCTTCTCTGCACTTTCTCCAGTTCCCTGATATCCTTTTTGTGAACAGGTGCCCAAAACTGAACTGCACTATTTAGAGACTCTTTAAAGTCAAAATCTAGACAGATAAAAAAAGACAAATTAATGCAGCTCTGTAGGTGTATGAATTTGACCTGGTATCAGCAGATTCTGTCTAACAAAGCTAAATTGTGAGAGGAAGTACCAGCACAAGGAGCTAATCATTTTTTTGAGCTGACAGGAAGCATGCTGTTAGGAGGAGAGAGCAGACAGAAAGATGAGCTCATCACTGCGCTGCTTCTCTGTTCACTGTCCAGGCATTGCCTGGGCATGGGTCCAGGACAACCTGAACTCAAAGGAAGTGGGTTGAATGATGCTGACTGAGGACATCTATCTAGCTGCAGAAAAATATACAGCTAGGAAATTCTAGATTGATGGTGAATATTGTAGCAAAAGCTGGTTCTGTTATTTTATCTCCTATTCCTATGACAGAAAAAAAATGAAACAAAACTACATACCACCATTGTTTCTGAGTCTCTTATTACTTCTTGAAGAATAGAAGCTTTCACCTATTTTATCCTAACATTCTTATTTTCCGTAACATAAAATAACCATCCTAAATCAGAGGAATAAGTTGTTAGACTTTGGAAGTAAAACACAGAGAACTGTGAGTCCAAGTACAGACAACAAACCCCCCTTATGTGTCACTTGTAAACTCACAGGTGGCAAAGTAGGTTTGGGAAAAGCTTTTTAAGCTGAAAAGGAAAATTATCTAAGCTGCAGCTTGGTAGCTGATGACAAAAGAATATTTATTGTGCTGTCGCTTTGATCATCTTCTTCCCACACACCAAGTTATCTCACTCCAATTATCGCTTACTATTTCTTATGCAGACACTCTGTAGGATGGGAGACTTACAAGCGCTGTGTTTTAACCCCCTGACTACCAGTGGGATTTTAAGGAAACTGTGATGCTTCTAAAATATAATAATGTGTTTAAACTGATATTTTGTATAATTTTTTTGTATTATTTTTATAAAACCTTTGTTTTGCAAATAAACATTTAAAGTAAAGCTATGGCCTTCCATTAAAAAAAAAAAAAAAGAAAGTGCTACTGATTGCAAATGCACTTCGCAGTTTTTCCTTATGCCGCGTACACACGAGCGGACTTTTCGACCGGACTGGTCCGACGGTCTATCCAACAGACTTCCGACGGACTTTCCTAACGAACGGGCTTGCCTACACACAATCACACCAAAGTCCGACGGATTCGTACGTGATGAAGTACGACCGGACTAAAATAAGAAAGTTGATAGCCAGTAGCCCTAGCGTCGGCTTTAGTCCAACAAGCGGATTTTTTGACCGGACTCGAGTCCGTTGGAAAGATTTGAAACATGTTTTATTTCTAGGTCCGTTGGACTTTTGGGGAAAAAAAGTCAGCTGAAGCCCACACACGATCAAATTTTCCGACGGAGTCCGGTCCACCGGACCAAGTCTGACGGAAAGTCCGCTCGTGTGTACGCGGCATTAGTCCCCCTGAAAAGTCTAACAAATATCTATTGATTTTTCCAGTCCATTTGGCGCAGCTTTCTGTGATTGGGTGACAACTAGGACACCCAGGTGTCCTAAAAGAATTGAGCTCTGTCCTTTCAAGGCCATTGTTTCTCATTTTTAAGAACTCTTTAATGACTGGAATAGTACCACTGAATTGGTGTAGGGTCAATGTGGCGCTTATATTTAAAAAGGGGTCAAAGTCTTTACCAAGTAACTATATACCTGTTAGTTTAACGTCTATAGTCGGGAAGATATTGGAGAATTTAATAAAAGACCACATAGATGAGTTCTTACTGGAAAAAAATATTTTAAGTAACAGCATGGATTTATGAAAGACAGAAGTTGTCAAACAAACCTGATTTCTTTTTATGAGGAGGTGAGCAAAACCTTAGATAAGGGAGTGGATGTGGATATTGCATACTGAAATTTTGCAAAAGTGTTACAGAAGTCTACAGGCTTGAAAAAAATCATTTTGTAAATAGATAAACTGTCAAAAAGACTGTATTCTGAGAGTAATGATTTATACTCTGAATGGTGTAAGGTTATCAGTGGTGTACCCCAAGGTTCAATGTTGGGACCCTTACTTTTTAATAACTTTATAAATGATATAGGGTCTGGGATTAAAAGTATAATTTCAGTCTTTGCAGATGACACCAAGCTATGCAGTGGAATAACGTCCTTACATGTCTCCAACTTACAAGCCAACCTCAATACACTGTTTAATTGGGCAACTGAATGGCAAATGCAGTTTAATGTTAATAAAGTTTATGCACTTTGGAGCTAAGAATATGAATACATTATACATACTAAGGGGGTACAATTGGGGGAATCAATGGTGAGGAGGAGCTTGGTGTTCTGGTAGATCACAAGCTTAATAATAGCATTCAATGCCAAGCTGCGGTTTCCAAAGTGAGCAACGTCCTTTCTTGTATTAAAAGAGGTATGGACTCCAGAGAGAGAGATATAATTTTGCCCCTGTACAAATGATTAGTAAGACCTCATCTGGAATATGCAGTTCAGTTTTGTGCACCAGTTCTCAAAAAGGATATCAGGTAACTGGAGAAAGTGCAGAGAAGGGCAACCAAACTGAAGAGAGGCATAGAGGAGCTCAGCTATGAGGAAAGATTAGAGGAACTGAATTTATTCTTTCTTGAGAAGAGGCGATTAAGGGGGGATATGAAAAACATTTATAAATACATAAGTGGTCCATATAGTGAACTTGGTGTTGTGTTATTTACTTAAAGGTCATCACAGAGGACAAGAGGACACTCTACGTCTGAAAGAAAAGATTTAGGGCTCTTTCACATGGGGCGGATCAGTGATGATCTGCCCCGTGAATATCCGCTTGCTCAGCGGGGATCGCTCCGCCGATCCCCGCTGAGCAGAAAAATGACAGGTCCGTCGCTGCACACTGTGCAGCGACGGACCTGTTAGAGTGCCGCTCTCCCCTATTGGGGATCAGATGATGACGAACCATAGAGTCTGTCGTCACCCGAACCGAAAACGGATGGAAAAGTAGGTTTTTCCTCCGTTACACTTTTTCGGATCGGAGCGGGTCGAATGTCAGCGGACATGGCACCGCTGACATCCGACGCTCCATAGATGGACGGATCGGCCGTGTGAAAGAGGCCTTAATCTCCAAATACGGAAAGGTTTCTTCAGAGTTAGAGCTGTGAAAATATGGAATAGTCTCCCACAATAGCTGGTTCTGGCTAGTTCAGTAGATTGTTTTAAAAAAAGGTCTGGGTTCTTTCCTACATACACATAATATAACTGGGTACTAACATTTACAGGAAAATTGATCCAGGGAATATCCGATTGCTTCTTGGAGATCAGGAAGGATTTTTTCCCCCTGCTGGAGCAAATTGGATCATACTTTGCTGGGGTCTTTTTGCCTTCCTCTGGATCAACTGTGGGTATAGGATTGTGTATATAGGACTGTATAAAAAAATTTTTCCCCTTCTATTGATTGAGCTGGATGGGACTTTTTTTCCTTGTCAAAAGAAGTTTATTGAGTATACAATGTTATAAATATACATAAAGTCAGTTTACAAGGATCTATAAAGTAAGCTCATTGTTTTACAGTAGGGTTTATATAGGTAAATATCATGAAATTTCAAATATTAAACATTGGGTTCACGTAAACCTAAATTAAAGATATATATCATTTCCTTAGTTACTTTTGTAGGTATTTAAATGATTTATACCTACTATACATATTGTTTACAAGTAGAGTGTATATAGGTCAAATAAATTCTGATAATGAGCTTTAATCGTAAGGTGGAGAAAAGGAAAGAGAAAGAAGAAAAAGGGTTGAAAGGTAGAGGTATGGTCCACAAGGTTGTCCCGCTCGTCAGTTTATTATTCTTTTTAGTTCTCTTTGAAGCCTTAGAATGGGTGTCTCTGTAAGTCATTTAATCTGTTACCATGGCAACAGGACAGAGTCATTGAAATTTGACAGGAATTGTTGTTTTATCCAAGGATGCCAAAGTTTTTCAAATTTTGGAATTTGATTTTGATCGATGGCTACCATCTTAGCATGGGACATTGTATTATTCATTCTGTGAATTGTTTCTGCTAGTACCAATGTAGGAGATTTCCATGCCTTGGCCACTGTTTGTTTTGCAGCCGTTATTAGTTGGATCATAAGTTTGAATTGAGAGAGTGTTAACCATTCCGGTTTTAGATTAAGTAAAGTTAAATATGGATCTGGTTGTATTATCTTTTTAAATATTTTAGATGCAATCACGAAAACTTCCTTCCAGAAGGTTTGGATTACTGGGCACGTCCACCATATGTGTAAATATGTGCCTATTTCTGGGCATCCTCGAAAACAAAGAGCTGAGGTATTAGGTGAATATTTTGCCACTCTAGCGGGTACAAGGTACCAGCGAGTTAGGACTTTATAATTTGTCTCCAGTGCTAAGATGTTGGGTGAAGATGACTTAGATGTGAGCCATATGTTAGACCAGTCCGTGTCTTCTAAAGTTCGTCCCAGGTCCTCCTCCCACCTCTGAACGTAAGAGGGTCTATTAAGATTTGCTACTCCATATAATTGATTATAAAGTGATGAAATTGTACCTTTAGCAAGTGGATCTTTTGTACAGATTGATTCAAAAATGGATAATTGGGATAATGGTGTATCCCCCTTTAGGAATGGTGTATAGAAATTTTTGATTTGGAGATATCTAAATATCTCAGAGTTTGGTAGATCATATTTTTCTCTAAGCGATGGGAATGAAAGGAATGATTTAGATGCTATGAAGTCATTTAGTGTCTGAATGCCTGATGTTGTCCAAGCTTTAAAAGAATTTGGGTAGATCCATGCCGGATAAAAGGCCGGATTTCTGATAAAAGAAAGGAGAGGATTGTGTGGAGATTGTAACTGATATTTGGTTTTTAGTTTATCCCAGAGAGATAAGAAGTGTTTAGTTATGGGATTATGAATTTTAAAGCGGTCTTTAGGATCAAGCCATAATAAATTTGATATTAATAGAGGGTCATTTTCTGAAGCCTCTATAAATACCCATAATGGGATTTCCTGTTTTGCATGGTATTTGGACAGACTGGCCAAATGTGCTGCTCTGTAGTAGTTAGTAAAATTAGGGTATCCCAGGCCTCCTTTATTTTTGGGAAGATGTAGTGTGTGTATAGGTATACGTGGTTTAGAAGAGCCCCATATAAACGAAGTTGCTCTTTTTTGTACTATTCTCAAAAAATAGGAAGGAATTGGAATAGGGAGGACTCTGAATAGATAAAGCAATTTGGGTAGAATAGTCATTTTGATTGCATTAATTTTCCCTATCCAGGATAAAGGAAGTTGCGACCATTGTTTTATTAGATTTGTGATCTGTCTTAATACAGGAGGATAATTGGTTGAGAATAAGTCAGAATGAGATGCTGTTAAATGAATTCCAAGATATGGGATTGATTTTTCTGCCCATGTGAATGGGAGTGCAGCCTTAGCCGGGATCAATTCCATGTTTGTGAGTGAAATATTAAGCACTAGGCATTTCTTAGGATTAATCATAAGGCCGGATAGGGCTGCAAATCCATCAAGAGCTGGTATTAAGTTAGGACCAGAGACCTGTGGTGATGATAGAAAAAGTAATATATCGTCTGCAAATATACATAATTTGTGTGTAATACCTCCTACTTCAATGCCAGTTATAGTTTGGTTTGTTCTGATGTATTGGGCCATGGGTTCGAGTATAAGGGCAAATAATAAGGGAGATAATGGGCAACCCTGTCGGGTACCTCTTTCGATATTAAAGGCTTCAGATTTGTATCCAGCATATTTTATATAGGCTTTGGGTTTATTATATAATGCTTTGATCCATGTTAAAAAGTGGGGTCCAAAACCCCATTTTTGTAATGAATATTGCATATATTGCCAGGATACTGTGTCAAATGCCCTCTTAATATCGAGAGATAGAAAACATAAAGGGATTTTCCGTTTTTTAGCAATATGTGCCAATAACACTGCCCTGCGTATATTATCGCCTGCCTGTCTATTTGGCATGAAGCCTACTTGACCTCTATGTATTAATTTTCCTATAATGCTATTGAGGCGTTTTGCTATTATTTTTGCTAATAATTTAATATCGAGGTTTAACAGAGAGATAGGCCGATAATTCACACAGGAAGTATCATCAGAAAGGGGTTTTGGGATCATACAAACAATTGCCATTAGTGTTTCTTGCCGAAAAGAATGTCCATCTAGAAGTTTGTTAAAAGTTTCAGTGAGAATGGGAGAGAGTATTTCTGAGAATGTTTTATAGTATAAAGCCGAGTAGCCGTCTGGGCCTGGTCTTTTGTTAAGTTTTAGGTCTTTTATGGCGTTAGCAACTTCATCTATAGTTATAGGCTCATCCAAACTGCTTTTTTGATTCTGAGATAACTCAGGTAAGTTTATTTTTGAGAAGAAGGATTCAGCTTCTGTAGGATTAAATTCATTGTTTGTCTTGTATAAAGTTGCGAGATGTGAGTGAAATTTATGGACTATTTTAACTGGATTACAAGTGTAAACATTTTTTGATAATTTCAAACGTATTGGTTTGAAAGATTTGTTAGTTGAATTTAATGCCCGAGCCAAATATGTACCAGGTTTGTTTGTATTCATGTAGAAATTGTGTTTGGAGCGTTTGAGGGATTTATCAACTGACTCAGTGAGAAATAGATCGTATTCCAATCTAGATTTTTCCAGATGAGATTTTGTACTCTGAGATGGATTATCTTGAAATGATATGTAGGCTGCATTAAAATTGAGTTCTATTTTTTTTGCTAGATTTTTGCGTTCCCGTTTAAATAGTGCCATTTGTCTTTGTATTGTACCACGCAAGACAGGCTTATGAGCTTCCCACAGTGTTATTGGGGAGATGTCTGTTGTATTATTAATTGAAATGTATTCCTTTAAAGCTTGTTCAATGGCCATCTGATGTAGTGGGTGTTTAAGCATTATGTCCGGTAAGTACCACGTTGGGTCATGCGCTTTTGGTATGGCTGAGGCTATAGTAGTGTATACTGCATTATGGTCAGACCACGGAATCGGAATTATATCTGATGCAATAATTTCTGGTATCATTCCTATTGTTAGAAAAATATGATCTATTCTGGTGAAGGTTTGATGAGGGTGCGAGAAATAAGTGAATTTCTTTTTCATTGGGTTACTTTCTCTCCATGAATCTACCAGATTGTATTTGGAAAGAAGTTGAGAAAAAGGTAATCTAGAGGTTATTTTGGATGGTGTAAAAGGTGATTTATCTAGAAATGGGAGGAGGACCTGGTTCGAATCCCCACACATTATCACTGTTCCTATTTTGTGTGAATTAATCACTTGTAATATATGTGAGAGGAATGGTGTAGGTTGTTTGTTAGGAGCGTAGTAGGAAATCACAGTGATTGCTGTATCCATTATATAACCCATGAGTATCAGGTATCTACCTTCTGGGTCTTTAATTTCTGATGATAAGGTGAATGGTGTGGATCGGTGAAATGCAATTAGAGTTCCCCTTTGCTTGGTACAGGCAGAAGCCGTGTAAATTTGTTGATAAAAAGGAGAAATATATTTTGGAGTAGAATCTTTGGTGAAGTGTGTTTCTTGGAGGCATACTATGTGAGCCTTCTTGTTATGGAAAGTACGGAAGGCTTTGGTCCTTTTTTGAGGGACATTTATTCCCTGAACATTCAGGGAAAGTATATTCAGTGGTGCCATGGCAATAGATCAAATAGTTTTGACTTACTTTTTGTTATGCAGAGCTGACTGCGCAGATCAACCTGTGTGGACTGAAGAGATGAATAGATAGAAAAGAAACCAGTGAATTCTGGAGTAAAGAGTAAACAAAAAACATATGAGATTAAATGATACATTGTATAAATTATTTTTTGCAAGTAATCACAATTTACCCGTGAAAGAGAATAAATATCTCTCTCAGGGGAATAAGTGCCTTCGTCACACTCCCACATAATATGATTGGGAGAATGAGGAGGGCTAATGGGGGTAGCCGGATCTTCCGCTTACAGGAGAGAAGTGCTATGTCAAAAGACATCAAAATGATGTTTCATTAATTGGAGTGCAGAATATAGTTTTTGTTGAAATTATTTATTCCAGGGTGGTTGTATATGGTTAGTCTTGCCCTAGGCTAAATAATTCAGTTAGAAAGGTACTGTTAATAACTTTGGTATTGATGAAGATAGTTTGAATTATTTTGGGATTTTAACTCTTTTAGAGTAAACAATTACATATTTTATTCATATGCAACTGTTTAGATATGTTAACTCATAAAATTGAGGTTGTATTGCTTCAGATTAGAATAAACAAAAACATAATTCTAGGAACTAGTTAGATAATAATATATTTGTTTTAAGAAAAGAAAGAAAAAGCTTCCATTACTTCTGGATTATTGAACATATTTGTCCTAAAAAGTAATAAATCTATTGTTATTACCTGATAATATATAACTGAACAAGAATTTCCTTATTTCACTTATATATTCTAAGGCTATATGAATCAGAAGTAATAAGAAATATAACTGGAATGTAACATGATCCCACACAGTGTGTGACTATCAGAATGCAGTTACATTCAGTTATAAATATAGGTTTTTTATAGAGAACCATCTCTTAGTATAATAAATGAAGAGATATCAGGAATTAGGATGTCAGTCCATTGAATCTTCTTGGTCCATGGATGATGTGGCATAACGGCCTCTTTTGTGAGAATGATGATTCCCATTTTGTTCTGAAATTTTCTGGGTGCTGCCTGAAGGTGAAGATGACGCCATTCTTCTGCGTGTGGGAGAGTTGCTGCTTGTGGGTTCTGTCAGATTTAATTTTAAAAGGGTTTGTTGTAGTTCATCTGCTGATCTGCTTCTGTAAATTGTACCTTGGTAGTTAAATCTGACTGAAAAGGGGAAGCCCCATTGATACATAATGTTGTGGCGTTGCAGTTCCATTAGTTGGGGTTTCATGGATCGTCTTTTAGTAATAGTAAGTTGGGATAGGTCAGCAAAAATTTGATAATTGTGTCCTTGAAAATTAAGTTCCTTTTTTTCTCTTGCAGCAATTAGTATTTGTTCTTTCGTTCTGTAATAATGAAATTTTGTGATTATATCACGTGGGGGTCCATCTTTCTTTTTGGCTGTGAGGGCTCTGTGTACTCTGTCCAGTTCTAAACGTTCAATAGGGATATCTGGCTTTAGTTCTTGTAATAGAGCAGTAATAGTAGATTGCAGGTCTGTCACAGTTTCAGGTATTCCCCTTATGCGCAAGTTTGAACGTCTGGCTCTATTTTCGTAATCTTCGAGCTTAGTTTGAAGTATTAAATTCTCTTTTTTTAATTGTTCCAATTCTGTTATATTTTCTTGGGTTGTAATTTCAATTTCATCCATTTTTATTTCTAAGGCTGCGGTGCGGTTTCCCAGCTCTCTTATTTCTTTGGTTAGGCTTTTTGTTATTTGGTCTGAGGTTTGTTTTAAAGCCTTATGAAGCATCTTTTCAAATTGTAATAATATTTCTGGGGCTACTGAGGAGGCTTGTGGAGAAGTTTGTGAGAGGATTTGTTCTGTATCTGACTCAAATGGAGAGTCTTGCTGTGACATTTTCTGTCTGTGAGAACGCCCTGATGCTGTATCTTGTGAGGTGACTGGAGCTGCTTCAGCTGCAGTGAGTGCCTGTGAGCTCTTTGTGAGGTGATTTTTATTTCTGCACGGTTTCCTCCCAGTACCATATTTCCTGCCCAAACTTTCACAGTTTGTTCCCTGGGGCAAAAAGGTTCAAATGGATACCTTTTGAGCCTGCAGGCTCCGCTTTGTCCTTCTCTTCTCTCCTCAGCGGTGTGGAGCTCTAACAATGCATGTCTGCTCTGCTAGGCTCCGCCTCCTGCCCCTCGGGACTTTTTTTCAACCAGACTAACTATCTAACTATGCTGCGCTGCTCCTGAATTTAGAGCAGCATTGTTACCGTCATGTGGACTATGGCTGATGGAACTATAGATTATGGGACTACAATCCATGGGCCACATCCGGCCCACTACATGATTTTATCTGGCCCACAGATAGGGCCAGTAGTATATCTTTAATGTGCTAAGATTGAGGGTTAAGGTCATCAGAGACTGCCTATGGTCTTCACTGTGGATGATGATGTAAAGGGGGATTAATGGGGACACTGATATAAGGGTGGACTCCAATGAGGACCCTGATAGCAGGGCAGACTCTGATGGGGATTTTTTTTTGGCCAACAAATATTTGTAAAATATATGATGTGGCACCTGTCCAGAAAAGTTCAGAGACCCCTGCTCTTGATTAAAAGTGTGTAATGCTGTTTTTACAGAGCAGGAAGTATTGAATCATATCTCTGATAGTGGTGTAGCGGGGAAGACTGACAACTCATGGGGCCCCCGAACAATAGGAGATTATGGGGCCCCCGGGCAATAGGAGAAGATTATGGGGCCCCCAGGCAATAGATTATGGGGACACACAGTATACACACACACACATACAGTATACACACACAGACACACAATATACACACACAGAATACACATACACACACTGAAAAGGTACTGGAGAGGCAGGGCAGCTATAATCTTGGGATTTTAAAAAAAAAACATATTTTCACATACTGTCCCTGGTTTTATTGAGGCTGGCGACTCTGATGGGACCCCTTAGGGCATGGGGCCCTCGGGCAGTGCCCGAGCGCCCGAATGGTCAGTCCGCCCCTGGTGTAGAGGCTTTCCAGTATTTACCATTTCACCATTTTTGTTTCTAAATTCCAGCTCCCCTCTGTACCAATATACCATTAATGTACCTCTGTTGCAGAACAGAAAAAAATGTCTTTTAGGACAGGCCTTACCTAAACCTCCAGTGTATTTCATACAAAACTACCCTATTTATTCCTGCTCCTTCCTGAAATGTGGTATTTGGGACAGAAAAACCTGTACAAGGAAGTAGTTCACCAGCTGATCTCATGAACACACACCATGCACCTGCCAAGAGCTTGCTCCCACCCAACCACCTTGTTACTGCCACCCGTGCCGTTCCTTCAGGACCCTGTGCTGTGAGCACATGCGTGCGGAATTGATGTCATTGCAGCTCCTGCCAGTCACAGAGCGGAAAAAAAATAATGTAAAATAACAGCGCTCGCAAAAATTATTAAATTCTGGTTATCGTGTTGCAGCTGCTGGATACAAGTGCTAAACTTTAGTGCTAAATAAAACAAAAAACCTGCGCTAGCAACTCACCATACAAATAAATAAATAAATTTAAAAAAATAATAATATAATTCATGAAATAAATATATAAATATATATATAAAAATTATAATTCATGAAATATACAGGTGCATAAATAATGTAGACTGTGTAAAATTAAAAGAGGAGCCACCTAGGAACTATGCGACTCAAAAAGTACAATATCGCTACACCAGTGCAATTAAGAAAAATGTGACATGTAAATTGTCATTCATGACTACAAACACAAATGTAAGGATAGTGATAAAGAATGTGCAAAAAAAATTGATGTAGACAGTGTAGAATTAGCAGAAAAACCCCTAAAAACTATGCGACTCAAAAACAATTAGTGCAATTCAAATAATGTGACATATAAATTGACATTCGTGACTCCAATTGTGGGTAAAGAACCTCTTATGAGACAGATGCCAGATGCCAAATGATATATAAAGAAAATAAATATAAATATAAATTGCTATTAGCGGAGAGTCCTTTATATCACGATGTTTTCTTCACAAAGACATTCAACAGACTTCAAGCTTTTCAATTCGCACACTAGGTCTGGGCATGAAGGTAGGCTAGTGCTGATATTAGTTATGAAGAGACTTTGGGAACCACAAATCTCCCGTTCCACCAAAAAAAGAGGAGAATACATATAGTATAAACACCTATGGCACAGTGAGATCACCGGCGCATATAAGCGCTACTCACGTCTTTGATAACGCCCTGGGGGAGGGGCGAAAAGCTTCGACGCAACATCCTGCTTACGCTGTGAATCCTAGAACCAGTGACATCACTTCCTGGAGTCGGTGGAACGCACGCCGTTCAGTAGCGAGCACCAACGGAATATCTGAATGCCTGCTCTGCACATCGGTTCCGTGAGTAGCGCTTATATGCGCAGGTGATCTCACTGTGCCATAGGTTTTTATACTATATGTATTCTCCTCTTTTTTTGGTGGAACGGGAGATTTGTGGTTCCCAAAGTCTCTTCATAACTAATATCAGCACTAGCCTACCTTCATGCCCAGACCTAGTGTGCGAATTGAAAAGCTTGAAGTCTGTTGAATGTCTTTGTGAAGAAAACATCGTGATATAAAGGACTCTCCGCTAATAGCAATTTATGTTTATATTTATTTTCTTTATATATCATTTGGCATCTGGCATCTGTCTCATAAGAGGTTCTTTACCCACAATTGGAGTCACGAATGTCAATTTATATGTCACATTATTTGAATTGCACTAATTGTTTTTGAGTCGCATAGTTTTTAGGGGTTTTTCTGCTAATTCTACACTGTCTACATCAATTTTTTTTGCACATTCTTTATCACTATCCTTACATTTGTGTTTGTAGTCATGAATGACAATTTACATGTCACATTTTTCTTAATTGCACTGGTGTAGCGATATTGTACTTTTTGAGTCGCATAGTTCCTAGGTGGCTCCTCTTTTAATTTTACACAGTCTACATTATTTATGTACCTGTATATTTCATGAATTATAATTTTTATATATATATTTATATATTTATTTCATGAATTATATTATTTTTTTTTTTATTTATTTATTTGTATGGTGAGTTGCTAGCGCAGGTTTTTTGTTTTATTTAGTCACAGAGCCAGGGCCCGCGACCCGGGAGCAAGATGGTGAAGAGGGAACCCTCTGCAGCGCTGACATCATGGCACTGGAACAGCTTCATTTTAAGGTAAGTTTCACATAATGTGCTAAACCTACAAGTGCTCCTCTGTTACCACTACTATTCCTTTATATAATTTTAATGCAGCGTTTTAGAAATTGGATGAAAGGTTTAGCCCTGGGAAACACTTTTTGAAAGATAAATAGTGCATTTTATATACAGCTATATAGATCAAACCAAAATGAGGGACAAATGAGGAGGAAATCAGGGACAGTCCCTCAAAATCAGGGACAGTTGGGAGCTATGCATCCAGCGGTATACAACCGTTTTAAGTGATTGATCACTGTCAGCATTACATGCTCTGTACTATAAACCTGATGAATGTTTCTAGCAAATGTTGCCAAATGTTCAACAAATTATGACTAATCTAGCATTGCTAATGTGCCTGGATTCCTCGCTATTTTATAAACTACAAAGAAATTAGTTGACTTTTGTTATTCCTATACTGGTTGTAATCCTACCATAATGTATGATTGCTGCCCTCTAGTGGATGGACCTATTTTTGTGGACTCATTCTTGCAGCATTTCAAAATGTGAAAATTTAAGGGAAAAGAGCTGATATTTTGCAGATGAAAATGCAAAAATCTTTACACTTTAATGATAGATAGATGATCTACAGTTGAGTGAATGCTTGCCAGACATAAGTATACACTGAGCTGGATGCAGAAAAGCATTCTTATCCACCTATTTTATTCTACCTGATTCTGTTTTTTAGATTTTATATGATATCTTTTTTATAGATCATCAGTAATTATATAAATTTATGGAATACATTTTTTCATTATGTTCTTTTTCCATGATGAAAAAAAATTAGTGTATATATAGAATCCAAATCAGTATGTTGTAGACCTCAAGTATTATGTTATTGCTTACACATTGTTATTCTTTCTTTTTTATTATAATGGTGTTTATTGTAGAATAACCTTGCATGCAGAAGTAATGGGACCACTAAGGAGATATCACTATGGACAAGTGGACAGTTTCCAATTCTTGCCATTTAAGTCTTTTAAAATACTTCTCAAGATATAGACTCTTCACAGAATGGTGAATGTGCATTCACGAGGATATAAATACACTGAATAGTACAGTAAATGCTATTTCCCATTGAAAAATAGATGTTAATGAATGTCAGTGAGAGTTGCTTGATGTGCAAATGTGCTAGGTATTGAATGTTCACAGTGTATTCATTTTATAAATGTAAATGTGTAGTAAATGTCACAAGCATTGCTTTATAAGTATTCCATCCTTACTTCAAATTTAATATAGGGGCTCGACCACACTTTTGGGTTGATTTACTGTGCAGTTGCTCTAGAGCTTGGTAAATAAGCTAAAGCAATGCTGACTTCCAACCACCAATCATGTGAAAGCAAAAATGCATTTTTTATTCCTTTTTTTATTCTTTATTTTCTTGCACGTAATTGGGTATTCTTTGCAAAATGAACCTTTACCTAATTTATTAAGCTCTGGTGCAACTCTTACCACATTGAGTTCTGTTCATACCATAACGCTGCTGTGATGTGTGTGGTGAAGAAAAATGTGGCATGTTTAGCCTGGATGGCACCGCATGTCACCTCACCACAGTCAATGCACCACACTGCTACTGTATGCAAAGACTTGAATCAAGTGACACATTGTGACTAGTGATGGGCTGAACACTCTCCAGTTCGATTCACACCAGATCTCCCGAACATGGAAAAAGTTCAGACCCGAACTGCAAACCCTATTAAAGTGTATGGGACCAGAACTTGAAAAATTCCAAATCCCCATTTTTAAGGCTTATATGTAAGTTATTGGCCATAAAAAGAGTTTGGGGGCCCGCGTACTGCCCTGGGGGACATGTATCAATGCAAATTTATTTTTAAAAAGAACATTGTTTTCAAGAGAGCACTGATTTTTATTAATGATTCCTAAAGTAAAACAATAAAACTGAAAAATTCCTTAAAATATAGTGTCGGGGGGGGGGGGGTCCCCTTAGTCTGCTTGTAAAGTGGTGCATCTGTACCATGTATAGAACCTGCTGCAGCAAAACTGACATATAAAAAAAAATATGACAGTTAAATTGATTTTCCTGGCTGCAACCTTTCTTGAAAAACAAACTCATTGGCAGCAATGCAAAAATGTCAAAAAAGCGGCGTGGGGTCCCCCCCTCAATCCATACCAGGCCCTTTGGGTGTGGTATAGATTTTAAGGAGAACGTCATGCCAAAATTTTTTTTAAAAATGGTGTGGGGCCCCCCCAAAATCTATACCAGACCCTTAGGTTTGGTATGGATTTTGAGGGGAACCCCTATGCCAAAAATGTTTTTTAAATGGCATGGGGTCCCCCCAAAATCCATACTAGGCCAGGAAAGGGGGGGACTAGCGAGCACCCCCCTCCTGAACCATACCAGGCCACATGCTCTCAACATGGGGGGTTGCTTTGGGTCAGGGGAGCTCTGTCCCAAGGGCCTTTTCCCCACCAGCCCCAGATCCCGGCCGCCCATTGTGAATGAGTATAGGGTACTCATTCACCAAAAAAAGAGTTGAAAAGAAAAACACACACAGTTTTTGACAATTCCTTTATTAAAAATAAAAAAACAATGTCCCCGATGTAGATCCATCATCAATCACGACGTCTGCCATACCACCAGACGCGAAAAAAGAAAAGAAATACTCCGCCCACGACAAAGGCTACCATCGTCTGCCTGTTCCACCGTGTGACAGTTTTTAAATAGGTAAGGGGCAGAGCCACCTGGCAACGTCACCTGGTGGCACCGCCCCCTTGTGACGTCCCTGAACCAGCATGCACCAGTCAGTGGCCTCACAATTCCTTTACTTTTAATATAGAAATTGTCAAAAACTGTGTGTTTTTATTTCTTTTTGACACTTTTTTGGTGAATGAGTAAGGGTACAATGTACCCCTACTCATTGACATAGGGTAGGCCGGGATCTGGGGCCCCCCCTTGTTAAAGGGGGCTTCCAGATTCCAATAAGCCTCCTGTCCACAGACCCCCACAATCACTGCCCAGGGTTGTGGGGAAAAGGCCCCTCCCCATGTTGAGGGCGCGTGGCCTGGTATGGTTCAGAAGTAGAGGGCTCAACCCCCCCAACTTTCCTGGCCTGCCAGGCTGCATGCTCAGATAAGGGCCTGGTATGGATTGGGGTGGGACCCCCACGCCGTTTTTTTTCACATTTTTGTATTGCAGACAATATTTTTCTTTTCATTCAGCTGTCAGCGGGGAAGCCCGTTGACAGCTGATAACTCATCCGTTGTTAAGGGCGCGATGGTGGGCTTCCCGGCCTGCTCCTTACAACCAGCTATTTACTTCAATGAGGTAAAGGTTCACTTTGCAAAGAATACCCAATCACGTGCAAGGAAAATAAAAAGAATGCATTTTTGCTTGCACATGATTGGAGATTGGAAGTCAACATTGCTTTTACTCATTTACTAAGCTCTAGAGCAATTAATTATTAATTTTCCTTTCACTATTTGACCTTTGGTTATACTACAAGCTTCTCTATATTTGGTTATATTTATAATTGTGGTTTTCAGGGTGCGCGGTTTAGAGATTTTTCACCTTTATTTACACAATCTAGAGCAACTGCACTTCAATTCAGCTTCATTGTAATTTTCTTTCAAGATCAAATCAATTTTATTTTGATTGTGAGGCCCTTAAACAGCATTTTTTCTAAGCGGGTCCAATTGTCCGTTTTTCAGCTGGGCCTGATGGACAGTCGGATGTAAATGAACTTCTGTTCGTTTACACCTGCCTACCTCTGGATTCTCTGGATCTAATCCGGCAAAAAAATAAAAATGGAATGGGGATCCGTTCCCTTCCTATTTTTCTCTTCCCAAAAGGGCCTGGTATGGATTGGGGGGGACCCCCATGCCGTTTTTTTCACATTTTTGTATTGCTGGCAATGGGTTTTTTTTTTCCAAGAATGCTTGCAGCAGGGAAAATCAATTTAAATGTCATTTGTTTTTCTTTATATATTAGCTTTGCTGCAGCAAGTTCTATATGTGGTACAGATGTGAAACTTTACAGGCAGACTAAGGGAACCCCAGGCACTATATATAAAGGAATTTTTCATCCTCATGCCCTGTACACACGATAGGATTTTCCGATGGAAAATATGCGATAGGACCTTTTTGTCGGAAATTCCGACCATGTGTAGGCTCCATCACACATTTTCCATAGGAATTTCCGACACACAAAGTTTGAGAGCTTGCTATAAAATCGTGTGTACACAAATCCGACGCACAAAGTGCCACGCATGCTCAGAATAAATTAAGAGACGAAAGCTATTGGCTACTGCCCCATTTATAGTCCCGACGTACGTGTTTTATGTCACCGTGTTCAGAACGATCGGATTGTCCGACAACTTTGTGCGACCGTGTGTATGCAAGACAAGTTTGAGCCAACATCCGTTGGAAAAAATACATGGATTTTGTTGTCGGAATGTCCGATCAATGTCCGACCGTGTGTACAGGGCATTATTGTTTCATTTTAACCATCATTAAAATCACTGCTCCTTTAAAAACGATTCCCCCAGGGCAGACCCAGGCCCCATACCCTTTTTATGTCCAATAACTTACATATAAGCTTTTAAAATGGGGATTTTGGATTTTTCAAGTTCAGGTCTCATAGACCTTAATAGGGTTCACAGTTAGGGTCCGAACTGGTGCAAACAGAACTGGGGGGTGTTCGGCCCATCACTAGTCACAATGGGGGTTATTTAAGAAAGGTGCACTTTGCACTTGTAGTTTGCACTTGTAGTGCAAAGTGGATTTGCCTTTAGTAAATAACCCCCAATGTGTCACTTGATTCATGTCTTTGCATACAGTAGCAGTGTGGTGCATTGACTGTAGTGAGGTGAAATGTGGTGCCATCCAGTGCAAACATGCAGCATTTTTCTGCACCACACACATCACAGTAGCGTGAATAGAACTAAATGTGGTAACCTTAGTCTGTTCAGTGTGGAAAAAAGAAGGTCACTGCACATACAGGTTGACTTACTAAAGGCAAATAGACTGTGCACTTTGCAAAGTGCAGTTGCACTCAGCAGGAGCAGTTGCTCCAGAGCTTAGTAAATGAGGCAAAGGTTCACTTTGCAAAGAATACCCAATCACGTGCAAGGAAAATTAAAAAAAAAAAAAAATGCATTTTTCCTTGCACATGATTGGAGGTTGGAAGTCAGCATTGCTTCTGCTCATTTACTGAGAAAAGCCAGAACCGGCCCCTGTGAAAGGGGCCATAGGCCAGTGTCGACTCTATTTGGTAATCCAGCACTGCAAGCATTTTCCACAAGAGTTGTCAAGCTTTGGTATAAGGGACACTTTAAACCCTCAAAGGGCATTGGCTTTTACTGAATGTGATTTCTGATAGAAACAACTTCCTAGACTTTATATACTTGTTTTCTAGCGCTTTCCTCCTTATACTCCAGTGTTTTTTTTTTCAAATTCTTTCTTTAAATTATCCAGCATACACAGAACAGCAAATCCTTTTAGTCCGATACATGGATAGAGTGATCATAAATCAAACCAGTACAAACCGGATGAACAACATCAGTTATGATTAATATAAGTGCATGTGCGGCTGTACCGGAGCGCCCGGTAATCATAAAATCTACAGAACTTAAACTGTTAAAAGAAGAAGCAACACTCTTAGTTCGAGTAATCATTGCTGCCATGAATGCAAGGATAAGGTAGTTTTCATTAACTCCAGTGAGGTGAAAAGATAAAAGCTAGAAAGAGGAAGAGAGTATAGTGGGGGGAAGGGGGAGGAGAAAAGGAGGTGGGGGGGCAGGGCAGGTGTAGCTGTCAGCAGGGGGTTGGAGGACCTCGAAAATGTTCTAATACCATGTTTTAATAACCTCAGGATGCAAAGAGGGCCTTTCCTTCCTCCGAGAATTTAAACACATTCCAATGGACCCAAGTTTTAGAGTAAATATCATGCTGGTTTTGGGCAGAGAGTATCAGATCTTCCATCTTGTTTACCTCTTCAATTTTTGAAAGCCAAAGCGATATAGGAGGGGGCCTTAAGTTTCTCCAGCGCAGAGAAATGCACGATCTGGCGGCATTAAAAAGATGGCGCAAGACTGATTTGTTGTAAGTTTTTTTCAGGAATATTCAAGACATGTAGGAGAAAGAGAGCAGGGTCCTCAGGGAGGATGCTATTGGTAAATTTCTGGGAGATACGATGTACCTCCTTCCAGCGGTCTCAAACTGGTGGCCCTCCAGCTGTTGCAGAACTACAAGTCCCATGAGGCATTGCAAGGCTGACAGTTACAAGCATTACAAGCATGACTCCCATAGGCAGAGGCATGATGGGACTTAGTAGTCCCATCGTAGTTCCGCAACAGCTGGTGGGCCACCGGTTTGAGACCCCTGACTTAGAAGGTTCGGTAAAGATTTAACCGGATTGGTGAGTGAAAAAAGGAGGTCATACGCGTAAGCAGATACCTTGTGATGTGAGTCCCCAGTTCATATCCCAGTGATGTCCGGGTTTTGTCTGACCCTGCAGAGGAATGGCTCTAGTGAAAGGGCAAAGAGAAGGGGTGATAAAGGTACCATTTGAAGGACGCACGGGCACAGGATTGTAAACATGAAAGACCAGTTAACCCGGTCGAACGGCTTTTTGGAATCCGTACCCACAAACACTGAGGGGGTGGTGAAGAGGTTGGCCAGATGGAAAAGGTTTAGGGCTTTAATGGTATTATCTCGGGCCTCGTGAGTTGGTATAAAGCCGACCTGGTCGAGATGGATTAATGTTGTCAGGTGTGGTTGAATGCGGGTGGCAAGGATTTTTGTGAATAGCTTAAGATCCACATTTAATAAGGAGATAGGGCGGTAACTTCCACGCACTGATGGATCTTTGTCCTCCTTGGGTATGACAGAGATATGTGCTTTCAAAGCGTCAGGGGAGAATACCGTCTCATGTCCTAGAGGGTTAAATGTTCGTACCATCTGCATGCCGCGCTGGGGGAGAAATAGCTGGTAATATCTATGGGTGAATCCATCCGGGCCCGGAGATTTGCCAGGTTTGGATGAGCCTATGGCCCCTAGCAATTGCTCAAGGGTGATAGGAGCCTCCAGGTCCTCTCGAATCTGATCTCACAAGGGAGACCTGAGGAGGAAATATATTCCTCAGTATTATGCTGTGGCTGTGGTCTAGTGGGTAGATCAGTGTTTCTCAACTCCAGTCCTCAAGGTGCCCCCAACAGGTCATGTTTTCAGGCTCTCCGTTATTTTGCACAGGTGATTTGATCAGTTTCACTGCTTTGGTAATTTCCAAAGCCATTTCATCTGAGGGTGTTCCTGAAAACACGACCTGCTGGGGCGCCTTGAGGACTGGAGTTGAGAAACACTGGGGTAGATTATACAGAGATTGGTAAAACCTGCCCTTACACTCCAGTTTTTCCCCTTGAGACATGCCAACCCTTGCTATCTTACACTGCATCCGTCTGAGAATTGAAACGTGTAAGTGATCCAGCACCCCACACTCTTTCTTTGGACTGTCCACAAAAAAAAGCCTGAATTCTTCTTTCCATCTAAAACTTTAAAGAATGCTAAAAATCATTTGCAGAGCATTGGACATGTAGTGAATGTATGTGTCGGAGAGTGGGCACATCTGGTTTTAGCATTCTTCATTTGGGCAAAGAATTGATTTTATGATAAATTATAAACATGAGAGTTACCAAGACCTAGACTTCCCCCTGGGAATTCCACATGTGCAACAAACAAGACTTGATCAGAAAAAATCATGAACAGCTACTGTGTCTTATGTCTACAGCGAATGACCCTGGCAGGAATTCAGCATTGAATGAGGAGCAAATGAGTGGTGAGTGACCGGTGAACTGATCCTTCCCTGCTTATTAAATATGGACTTGTGCATCTATTACATGCCAGTAGCATGCTTTCTACAGTCAGGAGCCTAGTCTCTCAAGGGGCCAGCATAATGTTTGTAGAAAGCTGCTGATGTAATCTTACAATGAGAAAGCTATTACAGCACTACTGTAATTACTTACATCTCAGGCACATTACACACGACAGGCCGGCTAGGGGGATAATATACAATGATAGTAGCATACTTAAATGGAAACAGCACCCTTGGAAACCATTTAAGTAAAAATTTGCTGAAGTAACCGCATGCTGACCAGCCGCCGCAGATGTACTGCAGCAACTTGGCTCGGCTGTGCGAATCGCCGTCATGTTACGTCGGTAACATAGACAGCCACTAGGGGGCGCATGCATGCCCCCTGCTTGCCCACGGAGCCGATACGATCACCCTCGGGCTCCCACGATCGCTCGGGGCACACCGAGAACCGGGATCGGTGTGTGTAAGCACACAGTTTCCGGTTCTCTGCGGGGAGAACAGACTGATCGTCTGTTCATACAGAGTATGAACAGCGATCTGTCATCTCCCCTGCACAGTCCCATCCCCCCTTCAGTTAGAACACACACTAGCACACACTTAACCCCTTCACTGCCCCCTAGTGGTTAACCCCTTCACTGCCAGTGACATTTTTACAGTAATCAATGCAATTTTATAGCTAAATGTGTCAAAATTGTCCGACGTGTCCGCCATAATGTTGCAGTCCTGATAAAAATCGCAGATCGCTGCCATTACTAGTAAAAAGAAAATTAATAATAAAAATGCCATAAATGTATCCCCTATTTTGTAGACACTATAACTTTTGCACAAACCAATCAATATACGCTTATTGCGATTTTTTTACCAAAAATATGTAGAAGAATACATATCGGCTTAAACTGAGGAAAAAAAACTTTTTTTATATATTTTTGGGGGATATTTATTATAGCAAAAATTAAAAAATATTGCGTTTTTTCAAAATTGGCCCTTTTTTTGTTTATAGCGCAAAAAATAAAAACTGCAGAGGCGATCAAATATCACCAAAAGAAAGCTCTATTTGTGGGGAAAAAAGGACATCAATTTTGTTTGGGAGCTAAGTCGCACGACAGCGCAATTGTCAGTTAAAGCGACGCAGTGCCGATTTGCAAAAAGTGCTCTGGTCTGTGGCCAGCCAAATGGTCCGGGGCTGAAGTGGGTAAGATGTACTTCTGTTTGCCATGATTCATTTCATGGGCTTACTCGTGGTCTTTTTATTGTATTGCAGAGGATCCTGACTCAGCTATAGTTTGATAGTACTCACTCGAGTATTGTTTATGTAGAAATTGTAGCTCCCATTCACCGGAAACATGATCTGAGTCTGAGCTTGCAGGACTAGGAAGCCATTTACCAAATTTCTCTCCAGATAAAACTGTGTGCACGTTAGACACAATGAAGACATTCTACATCCATGGTGCACTATCTGCGGCCCCTTGGAACATTTTATGTGGCCCTTTGGTCCCCTGCAGACACTTAAATGTGTTTACCTATTGTCCTGTTATAGTAGTGATTTCTATCAGTCTCAAGTAATATGTCTCCTGTCTATTTCTATTTCCTGAAGCATGTTCCCAGACTCCAACAATTCCTATAGCATGTCCACAGCCTCTGACCATCTTGTGTGTCATGTCCACAGTCTCTGATAATCTCCTGTACCATGTCCAAAGCCTCTGACCATCTCTTGTATCCTGTTCTCAGTCTCTGAACATCTCTTGTATCCTGTTCTCAGTCTCTGAACATCTCTTGTATCCTGTTCACTGTCTCTGACACTCTCCCGTACCATGGCTACAGTCTCTGACCTTTTTGTGTATCATTTCCATGGCCTCTGACTATCTCCTGTACCATGTCCACGGTCTCTGACTATCTCCTGTACCATGTCCACGGTCTCTGACCATCTCTTGTATCCTGTTTGCAGTCTCTGACTATCTTCCATATTATGTCCACAGTCTCTGACCATCTCTTGTCTCATACCCATAGTCTTTGACTATATCCTGTTCTGCTGTCTCTGATATAGAATAGAATAATCACTGAATTTTATGTGCTGCCCTTTAATGATGTTGGGAGCCTAACTTGAGGCCCAACAGGAAAGTTGACCACCACTGCTCTACTCAGTTTTGCTCATTTTACCAAAGTTGAGAATATTACCACAATAAAAGAACATGTGAATATTCACTCCAATTATTTGATCATGTACAAATAAAATAGACATACATGAATTTGCTGTTCACATGACTGAATAGTTAGGTGAATATTCACACAAATTATTGTGTTAAGATTTGCCGGTGCTTTAGTAAATGAGCCTTAGTATATCTGGAATTAGTTATAGCTCATCATATAAGGTTGCACGGTAGCTAAGGATTGTCTTAACAGGCTAAATATATTTCATTTGGATAAGCATAAAATGTTTCAGCACATAAACATGTAAATGCAGTTCAGCAATACAGAGAGATTCTAAACGTGCAAAGACCAGTATCCTATAGCAACTAAGCAAAGCTAAGTGCCAGATCAGTAAGGATTGGTTGCTTCAGATTACTGCAATTAAGTTGTTATTGGAGACTTCACTTTGCACATCTTCCCTTTATATTGATTCTTTTTAATTGAACTGGCTCTCGCTTTCTTTATTATTTGAGTGGTTGTTACAGGAACAGGAAAACACGAACGGCAATTGAAACTTTATTCAGCAGTTCTAAGCCTTTTCCCACTTGTAAAGTTTGAGCTGTAGTAGAAAGCAAGAGCGAGCCGCATAAGCCGATGCCCTCCTCTGTAGGGCTGGCTCCTGTCCCATGAGGAGTAATACCAACTGTACTCCATCCCTTATCCCGGCTAGTGGTCTTCAGAGTGGTGCCAACAGAAGGAAAGAAGAGATCTTCAGGGCATAATAGAAAAGGGCTTCTTTCACACTGATGTGCTGCGGTTTACCCACATTGCTGGTGCAGTGTAGTGTACCTGCAGCTTTCCTGCTCTTAGCCATTGACTTCTATTATATCCTGTGGGTTTGGTTCACTTTCTGAATGCAGGAGTTTTAGTGC
This sequence comes from Aquarana catesbeiana, assembly GCF_042186555.1. Lineage (NCBI taxonomy): Eukaryota > Metazoa > Chordata > Amphibia > Anura > Ranidae > Aquarana > Aquarana catesbeiana. Next base: position 615,758,057 of record NC_133327.1, on the reverse strand, counting down.
ACTTTTAGAAGGTGCACCACACCTGAAGGATAAAATAGAAGTCTATGGCAAAACACAGCTACCCAGGAAAAGTCGTAGATGCACTGCGATGCATCCACGGTGCAGGTAAACTGCAGCACATCAGTGTGAAAGCAGCCCCATAGATAAGACTTTTTTTACCACCCCCGCCCCAACCACACCCCCTTTAGCTGCCATGGCCAGGGGTGTACACACGTCGCAGCTGCAGCAGGAGTTATACACCCTGTCATGGTTAGTCGGTGAAGCACCTGCCAAGCATGACCCATTCAAGTTAATGAGGCCACTCTGCACATTCCCTGCAACTTTGTGCAGTACAGAAAACAAGGGATTAGAGCAGGCAGCATTGTGTTGCTTTCTAACCACCTGCCTTAACCCCTTGGACCCCACAGAAGCATGCAGTAGTGGGGTGCTTGCAGAGTGGCCCCATTTACTTGAATGGGTTGTGATTGGCAGGCAGTAGCATCCACCAAAAGCAACAGGGGGTTTATTTCCTGCTGTGGGGGTAGGAATTGGGGGCGGTAAACTCAACTGCAGGGTTTTACCAACACTCAACTTTATGTGTGAACGGGCCCTAAGGGTCCCGCTGCCGAATGCAACTAAATGCTCATTCACAAGTACAGCAGGCACTGCTGCTCCTCTTAAAAACGATCTGATTGTGTTTGACAGGTGGTGAGGAGGCGATATGTGGCCTCCTCACCACCCGATTTAAACCTGTGATTGCTGTGCAATGCACGTGATTGTGACATGGTAGCACAACAAATAGAGGTTTAAATCAGCTGTGAGGAGGCGACATTGGGCGACACTGTACCCGGTGATCTGTGACTTCTCCGATGTTGTTCAGGTAGATCTTCACCTCTTTAAGGTTGCCTACCCCTGTTCTAGTGCCTAAAAATCCCAACCAATATTAGATTTGTTGTTACTAAAACAATGACTTTCCAATTCCAGTCTCTATGATAAACAGAAGCTATCTGAGGAGCATGAGAGAAATAGAGACGGTCTAACTAAAGACTATGCTAACTAGAACAAAACAAGGGGGATGTAAGAAATGTACCAAATTCAAACAAAAAACGGATATAGTAGTGCAAAGCTGCCACCAGTTATCAGCAGACACCACAACACAATACCGATGCAACAATAGTAACTACATATCTGTGGGACACTACATTCCCTGCCCTGAAATCTTTAGATTTCGCTATATAACAAAACACAATGGGGTTGAGTTGCCAAATCTGGTGCAGCTGGGAATGGTAGCCAATCAACTTCTATCATCAGTTTGTTCATTAGTGGCATTTTGACAACAATGTATTTTTGTAACAGACTACAACACTTTTCTATTAAATATCCTTACAACGACCTAGTGAATTTATATTAACAATTAGCATGGGGCATTTTTGTTTCATTTTGTTTTACTTTGTGTTATTTTGGACATGTTCATGACTTGTTGTCATAATTTTTTGCAGACGATCACGACATCTTCAATTACATATCCATTGTTTTACATTTTTTGCCCCTATATATTTTTCTATTTGTTTATTTATTTATTAATTTAGGAGGGTCTGTTTAGTTTATATTCTGTATGCATTTTCCATATGTCTATGCATAGATTTTTTTATTCACAAAATTTTTTTTCTTTTTGCTGTTGTTCACTCTTACTATCCCATTCATATATTAAACACCACGTTGTGACATGTAACTACTTATCATTTTTGACCATTGTTCATTGGATATATGCAGGTATTGATCACATTTGACCATTGTCCATTGGATATATGTGTACATTTGTTTTCAAACTACATTCTAGGTTAAATTAGGTCCCTTTCTTCTCTTTTTTTCGATCCTTAGGTTTTTCTTAATCTCTTTGGGACTATAGGTTTTTTTTTTAATTGTATGCAAAGGGTGTTAACCTAAGTCAGAGGTGTTGATTAGTGGCTATTTGAACTCCCTCACCCTACCCCTTTGCCTATTTATACACTTTTCATTTTTGTCCATGTTAACTATGAGTAAGCATCCAATGATGTTAAACGCGTTAGCTAACACACCCTGTCCTGTCTCCATTTATGTGACTGTGTATTGGATTTTTTAAATTTCTACAATAAAGACGCTTTTCTTCAGAGTGCGGCAATCCAGGAATCTTCTTATCTCCACTTTTGAACATAAATATCATAGTTACAACACATAAAAAAAAGGGAGTATAGGGCGCACTGGATAAAGGGCCCACATCAACGATAAAGCCAATTCTCCAAAAGAAAACTACTGAGAGGTGTCCATACAAGCGCTCAGGCTACACTGGGTAGAAGCAGAAGACCCTAAAGGCACATAAAAGAGAAGAACAGGCGCCTCTAAGTGCAGTAAGACTGATTTATTTAAAGAATATAGGTAAAACACACTCACATTTTATGTGTAAAAAGAAAGTTCATAGTCCAACAGTGTGATAGTGGTACAAGGCTCTTCTCTCACGGCTCCCTTCCAATCCCTCCGGACCATCAAAAGGGGTGAGCAGAATGGTGGCGAGATGGCTGCTGTCCTTCCGGAACCAGCACGGAACACACACACAAGAAGTGACGTTGCAGTGGCGATAATGCGTTTCGGACATGCGCAGTGCTCTTTCTTCAAACCTAATTCTGAGGAGGAGTTTCTATTTATTAAATACATTTCTATTTATTAGAAACAATTTATTCTATCATATATTTTTTAGTATGTATTATTTTATGGTAATTCATTATAGTATTTGATTCTAGGCTACATTGTATTTATTATCCTGGTCCTAATAGAGAATGTTTACTTACCATTATACTGAGGGTTGGCTGGTTCTTGCAATCCCACACTGCACTATTTTATTTCTCAAAGTGCTTTATCATTTTAATATATTCTTCATATAAGTATGTTTGTATTATGTGCCACTACTACAGTGCTCTACTTTACAATTTTTTTGCAAAACTGCAAATTTTTATTTATTGTTTGAGCTTTTTCGCCCACCCCTGTCCAGTATACATTGAACTCAACTCCTCCTGGACATTAGGTTTGAAAAAGGAGCTCTGCACATGCACTGAAATGCATTACTGCCCCGTCACTTCCGCTGCGTGCATTCCATGCTGGTCCCGGAAAGGAGAGTGGCCATCTTGCTGGCATTCTGCTCACCCCTTCCGACTGCAGGATGGTGTGGTGGGTTTGGAGGGAGGCCTTGTACCAGTGTCACACTGTTGAACTGCAAGCTTTCTTTTTATACATAAAATGTGAGTGTGTTTTACTCATATTCTTTAAATAAATCGGTCTTACTGTTGTTACAACACTCCTGTGCTGCTGATGTACTTTGTGTACTCTCAGGATGTCTCTTCCCAGCAGTAGCAAGATTTTGGCATCATGGTCAAGTGGTGCAATTCAGTCAGCTAAATGGCTTTGGTGAGATTGAGAAAGTGCATCTCCTGATGTAGGGATTTTTTCTCTATCATTGGGTATTTTATTGCACTTAAGTTTAGGAAAAGAAATCTGCAATAGTGACATACTATCTACTGTACAAGATGATCCTCAAAAAAATTTGAACTAAGCCAGCACAGGTATGTAGTGCATAGGACAAAACATTTCCCTTTACAATGAACAAGTTAAAGAATTCTGAAGTTGGAAGTGAATGGCTGCTTTGGTTGTCTAAAACAACATCTTACCTTACCACCTGCTTTCTTGGGGAAAGACCTTGATAAAGCATATTTTTGCATTATTTTTTTCCACAAATTTGTAAAGTAGTTCAATACTTTTTGATTCAACTGTAGATGAATGTTTATGGCTGTCTCAAACATGATTTGGCACTGCTGGAGCAGGATCTGCAGGAGGAGAGGCGGATGAAGCACTTAAACACAGATATCGCTACTGCAGTCTATGCATTCGAGTACAGTCCTTTGAAAGATGTTCTGTAAAAGCAAAACACTTAAAGCTACTCCCAAATCATTTTAAGAGTTTCTTACATTCTTAAAGGGGTTTGTTCTGAAACCCAATGCAATTCTTTACAGGATGTGACTTCTTATGAATTGGACCTTGATGGTTGGGATTTTCTACCTCCTCATTCAGGGGCGTGTGTTAGGACTGAGTAGCAAATTGTCTTTTTAACAGAAACAAGAATCAACAGTCTCTGAGTTTATTAGGAGTATATTTGTCCTTAGAAAAGGTTAGACCCTTGGTGCTGGGTTCCTTATATGTGAAACGTGATTCATGTTTCGTTTTTGCAATATTCTTGATGAAGTAGAAGAAAAATAGAAGAATGGCAAAAAGGACACTCAATTCCTTTCCTTGGTAAGGTAACAATTTCTCTTAAATGCTGTATGGCAGCTTTGGAACAATTTAATTCACACTGCAAGTAGTGTCTAGATAGCTGAGACCTGGTAGGTGGTGATCTCTCATAGCAAGTTGTAGTTCAAGCAAAAGATCATTTAGTTCCTTTGTCTTCTGATTATCCTTACCAAACAGAGCATTTTCTATCATTTTGGACTGCCATAGTTCTACCCTAGCCTCTCCCAATTGGGGTGGAGATCTGCATCCATGTTGCCAACATGAACAGCTCTTAGGTTCTTGATATTCTCTGGAGATTTGAGGCCTAGCCACTTCATAAATGTGTCAGAATCTTCACCAGGATGCTCAGGTCAATAAGGTCAGCCTTAAAGGTTGACTCCCACCTTCTGTAGTTTCTGTCAGGTTTTCAAACTTCTGAGCCCCATGCTTGTAAGTTTATGGCGCACCATGTATTTGGCAGCTCCTGACATGTCAGAGTATAGTAATCTAGGGAAGTACATTTTGGCAAAGGCATTTAAACTAGAAACATGTTTTCAGTTCATTGCTATGGCAGGATGAGACTTTAGAGTAATGTTGCTGCTCAGTTGTAGGTCACTAACCTGGTGGTAGTGGTATAGCTTGGTTGCTGACACCTGAGTTGACAGCCTGTTGCTCTGTAGTTGAAACTTAGATGGCTCCGTATAGGGTGAAGGGTAGAGGGAAAAACAGGTCTGTCACATCACTTAATAGTCACAGTAGTTTCAGGAAGCTGCTGCTCTGAAGTCTTGTTGGTGTGCTCAGGAACATCTCAGGTAACTTAGAATCTGTTGCTCTGGCTTAAAACACATTAATTTGATAAAATCGTGTTTGAGACAAATTGTCAACTTGTGCCATCGCCCATGGGAACCAGTCAGCTCCAAGCTTTTAATTTTTCCACCCAGTTAAGAATATTAAACATTAAAAAGTTCATCTGGATACCTGGTAACCCTGCCAGTCCCCCTGTTTTCCTATATCAAAGTGACAATGTTAGCATGAGAGCACATCTATCTTAGCATGGTCAATTTTTTGGTTGTGCTGGGAGAACAGCCTACCTATCCTTCAAGATCAGACTTGTGCTAACATGTCTCTCTTCACAGCCTTTCACTAGGAAGAACAGTGTACTTCTGCTTTTCCACCACCGCCTTTCTATAGCCAGATGCAGCTGAGAACAGAGGTCATGTGATCGCTAATAAAAAAAAAAAAGTATTTATAATATGTTTTGAATATATACACAAATGTTTTGCCTTCCATTTCCAATTTAAACTAAATAGGTTGCTGTACAAGGTGATGATTCACATATACTCTAATTGGCCCCATTGTCTTTAGTGTGCTTTATCGGATCTCCTATATATTTGCAAGACTGACACTGTCTAATTCAATTGCATTTGCAGCTTGTTCTTAGGACTCCTAACTTTACTTCTGCTGGAGCTTGGTCATATATTCTTTTCAGGGTCTCCATTTCTGCTTTCACGCAGGCAGCTTAGGCCATATTCCAGGCTTCCTTGTGGGACATTTCTGCCTCCATCTGTCTTCTTCTCTGCTTCCTGGTGGGCAGCTTCTGCCTCCATTTCTGCTTTAGTTTCTGCAAAGACAGCCTGTACCATGACAACTCTCCATCTCTGCCCAAACCTTTGTAAATTGTTTAGAAAACATTCCCCTCTGGGTGATCTATGTACAATACAAGGATTTTTACAAACTTTGTTACAGAGTTCTACCTTTTGTTATTCTGAAGAAATCCCTGTGTGTTTGTCTGTGTCCATGTGGTGAGTGAATCTAATGGGAGTGGTTTCATAATTATCAACCAGCTGCTGCACCTGCAGGGCACTAATGAGGAAAATTGCAGGGTCTGCATCCTTTTGGATGTGATTTCCATTTGGGAGTATCTCACCATAAATGACATCTTTTTTGCAGGAGATGCCTGGAATCTGACTTGTATCCTAGTGTAGACTTCTGGGAAAATCATTGAGCCAATCACACAAGCAGAAAATTATGTTTCTGGGGGATGTTCTGTACACATTTTGTGTACAGAAAACTTCCAGGTAGCCATATTGCATTGAATTTTGCAGAAAATTACAGAGCTGCAGATTGAAAAGCAAAGGTCATTTTTAATAACATTCAATTGCAATATTACTTGCGTTACAATTGTATAAAGCGAGTATATTATTTTTTTATTTGCTATTTTTCCCACAAAATTGGAGTTACCCTTTAAGTGAATTTGCTTGAAATTAAAATCACAGAGGTTTGCTTTCCAACAAAGCCATGCGTTTGCCATGTTGGTCTTTATATTGCAATCAATGGCTTTGTTTATACATAAAGTCATTTGATATGTATGTCAGCGCCACCATGGTGATCACATGACTTTATTTGCCAGCAGTATCATGTGATCATCACTATTAGTAAGTGTTAGGGCTACATTGAGGGTTAGCATGAGGGTTAGGTTTAGGGTAGACTTTAGTGTTAGTGTCAGAGTTCCTCAATATTTAACATGTTGGCAGCTAACAAAGGGACATTTTTTTGTGCAAGAACAGGCGCAGGTTAGATAAAAGGAGCTTTTCTAACCCTCATCTTATTGCACTATTAAAAGCTACCAAACACCACATTCATTTTGCCTTTATGTATTTCAACTAAAAGGTAATTTCAGTCATTTCCAGTATTTCAGTGCAGCAATAATAAAATTTGCTTGTCCCTGGACACCAGAAAGTTTTTTTTTTTTTTCTGATATTGCATTGCAATCAAGTCAATTGTCCATCTTCACAGAGTTATCCTATATTCCTTTATTTTCATGGCTGCACAACCCATTACTGTCGTCACGCAGGATGCACATAGACAAAGGATATAAGCTAGCTTAATTGCATTTCACGAGGAATATTCCTGCATTTCATGCTCTCTATGTCGCCCGCATTGTGGAAACCTTGTACAGGAAGCAGCTTTTATTCTGCCGTCAGTTTCACCTTATTTCAGCTCACCCCTCCCAGCTGCTGTAAGAGATTTATTGTTTTAGCTACATACAGCCTTTATTTAAAAAAAAAAAAAACAACTTTATTGGCAATACCATCAAGCTTTCTTTCAGTAGGTGACATTAACCATGACCGCTGTTTTCTGACCCTACTCTGATAAGCAAAATTATGTAAAACAATGAGTCAAGTTCTTGAAGCCGAACACTGCAGCAGAGGGAAAAAATGGCACTTACTGTGCCAAGTGAATGCTGCAATGAATCGATTCTGCCACGCAGCAGTGATTTGTTAAATCCTTTGCTCTGTAGGTTACAGTTTCATTGCAGTACAGATCAGCTTTTATTTCTTGCCCGGCTCTTGTGGGATCTCTGCTTTGCAGCAGTAACAAACATTTGCTCTTTAATTAACATGCTTTATGAGAAGGACCGGATGCAATAACACGAACATGAATGCAAAAACCGAATATTATCCATGATATGTCATTTCTAATAAAGAACAGGAGACAACTAAATGTGCATGTGCCAATTTGCTTCAACAGTCTTTTCTGATTTACTGGATGTGTTTAATGTTTTTGTGGAAGAGCTGCACTGTAGGCGTACGTCTTCACCATGATACAATGCAGCAAACGTCAATAAAAATGTTCGAATTGGGTTAAGCAGTATTATGGAAATATTAGATCAAACAGTTTATGTAATAGGCTATGTTCTAAAGCAGGGGTCCTCAAACTAAGGCCCGCGGGCCGAATACGGCCGCTAAGGTCTTTTACCCGGCCCTCCTGGCCTTTTGGGCACTCGAGCCCCCACAACGGTCCGCCCGGATAGATGCTTTCCCTGCGGACCCCGCTTCATAGGGGGAAATGGTACCAATCTCGGGCACTGTCCAGAGTGGGGGCGGAGACACAGAGAGCCCGCTCCAGCACGGGAAAGCTTCACAAGGATTCTCCTCACGGCTGCCTGTTCATAGCGGTAAGTCCCCCGGCGCTCTTCTCACTAATCCCCGTGCACTGGACAGGCTGGCTGCATTACTGGGCACAGCTCAGGCTGCAGTACTGGGCACAGCTCAGGCTGCATTACTGGGCACAGCTCAGGCTGCATTACTGGGCACAGCTCAGGCTGCATTACTGGCCACAGCTCAGGCTGCATTACTGTTCACTGGAGAGGCTGGCTGCATTACTGGGCATTGAAGAGGCTGACTGCCTTACTTTGCACAGGACAGGCTGCCCTACTGGGCACCGGTTTAGGCTGCATTACTGGGCACAGGTCAGGCTGCATTACTAGGCAATGGAGAGGCTGGCTGCATTACTGGGCACTGGAGAGGCTGGCTGCATTACTGGGTACAGGACAGGCTACATTACTGGGCACAGGTTAGGCTACATTACTGGGCACTGGTCAGGCTGCATTACTGGGCACAGGTCAGGCTGCATTACTGGGCACAAGTCAGGCTGCATTACTGGGCACTGGAGAGGCTGGCTGCATCACTGGGCACTGGAGAGGCTGGCTGCATTACTAGGCACAGGTCAGGCTGCCTTGCTGGGCACTGATCAGGCTGCCTTGCTGGGCACTGATCAGGCTGCATTGCTGGGCACTGGTAAGGCTGCATTGCTGGGCACAGGTCAGGCTGCATTACTGAGCACAGGTCAGGCTGCATTACTGGGCACAGGTCAGTTTGCATTGCTGGGCACAGGTCAGGCGGCATTACTGGGCACAGGTCAGGCGGCATTACTGGGCACAGGTCAGGCGGCATTACTGGGCACTGCTCAGGCTGCATTGCTGGACACTGGTCAGGCCGCATTACTAGGCACAGGTCAGGCCTCATTACTGGGCACAGGTCAAGCCGCATTACTGGGCACTGGTCAGGCCGCATTACTGGGCACTGGTCAGGCCGCATTACTGGGCACTGGTCAGGCCGCATTGCTGGGCACTGGTCAGGCCGCATTGCTGGGCACTGGTCAGGCTGCATTGCTGGGCACTGGTCAGGTTGCATTGCTGGGCACTGGAGAGGCTGGCTGTGCTGCTGGGCAGTGGTCAGGCTGTGTTGCTGGGCACTGGTCAGGCTGGCTGGGCACTGGTCAGGCTGCATTGTTAGGCACTGGTGGGGCTGCGTTGCTGGGCATTGGTGAGGCTGCATTGATCCGGCCCCCCAACAATCTGAGGGACAGTGGACTGGCCCCCTGTTTAAAAAGTTTGAGGATCCCTGTTCTAAAGGATCAGTCCAGTTTAATGGTAAGATAATGTTCAAATTACAAAAATGTTCCTGCACACTGTTTTTAAACTTTGCATTACAAACAAATGTTGGCTATAAATTGATTGGAGAGGTTGCAATTTTTGTTTCTTTTCAAAGTACACTTATCCATCATCATAGGTGTGTGCACAGGATGTGCCGGTGTGCCTGGGCATACCTGGGCCTCATAGGTGTGCCACCCTAATCACCTAGTGCACATTAGCATTATTGCTCTGTGGGGAGATGAGAAATATCTCCCTCTTACCGGCTCTGCCATAAGAGAAGTGCTTATGCACTTCTCTTTCACTGTACCAGCAGGGAGATTAATGTACCGATGCCAAATATATGTAGATACATACATACATAAGCATTGGGGGCACACCCTAAGACAATAGACTGCGCACACCTATGTCCATCATGCCTAGCCCTCTTGACCTAACCCCACCAGTTACTCGCTTGGCTTAGCCTTTGCACCAACCAGATGTGTACATACTCTGGATGAAATCTTCCCCTATGCTGGCCAGGGCCAGATCTAGGATGATGCTGTGGGTTTAGCACCCCAGATTTTATGGTCAAAAATATTTTTATTAGGTTTCATTAAAACAAAACAGCACAGAAATGAGCCAATGAGATGAACATTTGTAGAAGAATAAGCTTGGGATTCAACTAGGTTGAAACATTCATCCATATACATCAAACACTAAGTATCATATGGTAAATCAAACATATGTGAAGAAAACCATAAAGTATGTATGATAAGTACATAAACCAGTATCTCAAAGAATTGGTTCAAGGACAGCAGGCAAAAGGCCTTAGTCCAACCGCAATAATCGTACAATGGGTACATCCCAAAGGGGAAAACAAAAGAAGAAAATGACGTGATATAGTAGGAAGAACAAGTAAGAGGAGAAAGAGAAAACAGAGCCAGGGATGATAGAAGGCGTGACTTGTGGGGCGATCTCGGAGCCAGAGTAAACATAGGGAAAATGGGAAGAAAGTCCCCATCAGAAGGGGGATGCCCCCCGCATTTTACTCTCACCCCCCCCAGGACCAGTGGTGTTAGACGGGCTGTCACTATAATGGGTCACTGAAGCCTGGACCAACCTGGGACAGCTGATGCAAGCAGCGACTGCCAATCCAGTGTTTAGATAGAGGCCGGCTCTGAAAGAAGGTGGGAAGACAAACTGTTCTGCCCAGCTCCGCCCATCAACAGTGTGTAAATATGTCAGAAGCTCCACTCACTATTAGTAGGTAGGGCTGGGCCACACAGCCTGTCCCCCTACCCTGGCGGCTGTGCATGCTTCAGATTTACTATCTTGCTGGAGGTTAGCAGCAGAAACTCTATACTGGTCACTGTTGGGGGCACTGAGATCTGTACTGGTCACTGCTGGGGACACTTAGATTTATACTGTTCACTGCTGGGGCACCAAGATCTGTACTCATTCTTATATCAGTTGAGTAACAAGGTCCCCCTTTGCCTTTAAAGGGAATTCTTACTGTCCCTGTAGCTTGTCTCCTTCATTTTATATTGTAACCCTCACGGGAGCCATTGGAAATACCTGTCCAGAAGCTGTTCACCAAATTGCTACTCCCAATAGCCCGAACAAACTCATGCTCCAGCCCAGTAGTCGTTTTTTGCAGAGCACTGACAAAATGCAGAGGAGAGGGTTTAGGGTGCAGGATGATCAAGGCACAAAAACACTGAGGACAAATTCCTGAAAATCTAGCAGTGACAGGCCCTTTAGCAGCAGCCACAAAGTAGTATTGATAATGAGGCAACAGTCAAACAGCCTATGACTCTAAGACAGAAGTCATAGGCTCTTTGTAGCTCCGTATGGTTTCTGAGCCTCATTCGGAAAGTTCCACAATACCTGGAGCTGTATGTGATAGGTCCTTCTTGCAATGTCCAGGCAGCAGCTTCTGCCCAGCTCCCCTGCAACACTCTTGAGTGAGGGACCTCTTCTCCAGCCCAGCTTCAACATGTGACTCCTTCTCAGGCCCCCAACCCATAATACGTGCTGGGGCCTAGCACAAGTAGCAGCTTCCCATGCACAGGCCTTCTCCTAGGTGAAGCCCCAGGAGAAAAAGATAGACCCTGATCCAATCCTCATGAATATTTATCTTATATTCTACCAAACCAGACCTTCTGAACCAGCCCCTCAAGGATTGGCTGAGCTGAATCAATATTCATAACTCCAGAGGTTAACCCTCCCACACTATTTGTTGGAATATTCTTCCACCAATAGGTAGGAGTAATCAACTACTAGTTTTTGAGAAAACCTGCAGACTTCTGACAAACAGTTTGCAGCTCAGCCAAATACATACTAAATATAGCTACTGTCCAAAAGTGGCACTATGGGGTTGATTTACTAAAGGCAAATAAACTGTGCACTTTGCAAAGTGCAGTTGCACACTGCAAGTCTTGTTGCTCCAGAGCTTACTACATGAGGTAAAGCTTCACTTTTAAAAAAAAAAAACCTAATCATGTGGAAGGAAAATAAAAAAAATCAGCATTTTTGCTTGCACATGATGGGATGATGGAAGTCAGCAGAGTTTCTGCTCATTTACTAAGCTCTGGAGCAACTGCTCTTGCAGAGTGCAACTGCACTTTGCAAAGTGCACAGTCTATTTGCCTTTAGTAAATCAACCCTAAATGTTATAGACCAAGGTCATATTGTACAGTGAAGGTGACATCACCACACATTCACTGTGTTTATAAAACACACACACCATCAACCAACATTCAGTGACATTGTCCAAGATCTGTTCTTCAGTAGGAAATTGCAACTGCACTGCATGTGATTTCCTCTGCATGTATGTCACAAAATCATTACTCTGCACTAGGGATGAGAGAAAGTTTTTGCTTCACCAACATATTGGTAAAATAATAGAAAAGCAAAATTAAACTGATTCTGTCACTCCAGGGTTAAACGTAAAATAACCTCAGCCTTTGAGGAAATTGCACTAAACTGTGGATGTCTATAAGCAACACATTATCCCCTATGTCTCTCCCTTGGGTACATCTGCCGTTTGGATCACCCCCAAATTTTTTTTTAGGAGAAAAATATTAAAAATATACCATACTGAATTGTACAATAGAGCAACCAAAGATCACATGAAGAAATATATGACTTTATATACTTATTAGTTGTTAGAGTAGGCAAATTGGCTTAGTTGAGAGCCAGGCCTGGGTTGTGAATCTAGGTCAGGGTTTAGTGACTCAGGGAGGCTGGAAGACTCATTCAGACAGCTCTTCTGTTGCCTCCCCCTGTTTTCTTGAACCTTGGATAAAGTTCTAGATATAGTGGGTGGAGGCTAGGAGGGGCTGTTTGGAATATTTATGAAGGCCTTAGCCAATTCCCAGCAAATGAGCTGGCAGGGAGCGGACTCACCTCATAAATAGGCATGAGTCATGCCAGCAGGGGCAGTTGGGTGTAAGATGAAGATGGAGTGCTAAGGAAGCTGTTGGAGGCCCTTGCAGGGTGCCCCATTTTCTGGGGGAGGTGACCTCAGGCCTGGGGCTCGAGTGCTGGAAGGATCCCCACAACACTCGAGGAAACCCTTCCTGGAGGCATGGGAGCAAGGAGAGAGGTTAGCGGTAGCAGGTCAGCACGTCTGGGAGATCTCCTGAGAGTCAGTTGGGTAGGCTGGTGAGTGTCGGTCTGGAGAACTATGGAGAGAGTGTCATACTGGAGGACTCAGTGGAGGGTCAGTGAAAGGGCGCAGCTGCAGCCAGGTGTGTTGGCAGAGCCTGAAGAGGTCTTGCTGGGATCGGTGACCACATAAAGGAAGTGCTGGGAAAATGTGAGTTGTGTCACCTTATCTGTTCTTCAAGTATAGGGGCTGTGAGTTCCTGCTTGTAATGGGCCTTTGCTAAAAAATTACTACAGGGTGACCATAGCTGGGTTCTGCAAGCAAGAGTGTGCTGGAGGAAGAAGAGGAGCTGTATATAGAGACTGTATATAGAAAGAGTTGTCCCTTAAGTTTGTTTGAATTCAAGTAGGCATCCCATAACTTCCCATCCCTATCCATGTTATATCCCGCCTCAGTAAAACAAAAAAACAAAGTCACAAACTGTTCTCTGACTATGGAGTGACTGTGGAAATTCGGTGTGCCTGGCTGTACAGGGTGGGGGATCCCAGTTACTTGCGGCCCTTAAGGGGGCACACTACACATAGTTACAATAACCCAAGCAGGACTAATGTCGTTTTTATAGATGTAGCACCCTGGTGTTTAGGCAGGGTTGCTTCTAAATTTACCTGCCAGGTATAGCTACCTTGGCCTATTGTTAGGGATCAATTGATTTTACTCTAAGTCTGCAATTGCTGCACTTCTCTCTTTTGCCGCTAGGGGTCAGGTACCTGGTGGCATTAGATAAGAGAAGGGTAATGCAAGGTCAGATTATTTTTATATGGGGTATCCCAGCCAATGTGCAGGGGTTTTCTTAAATCCTTTGGCCTGCTGGGAGACCCCATATATTTGGGTGGCGTCAGGTGATCACTGTTCTGTGCCACCTGCACAGCTGTCTGGGTAGACATTTGTTGTATTGCCCGGGCTGCTAGGCCGGAGATTGGGCCTATCCCGGGCACATCTGGCTGTTAGGCTGTCTGAGGGCCTATTGAGAAGCAAGAGAGAGCAGCGCAGGGTTGGGATTGCGGCTTGCAGTCCAACCAGAAGTGACGGTTCTGCCAGCCAGAGAACCTGTCGTGGTCGGAGGTAGAGGGGAAACTGTCGCAACTAAGGAACCAACCACCTTATTTCCAGGGACCACAGTGAGTAACTGAAGCAAGTACCGGAGCAGTATTCTCACCAACTGGGGACGGTGAAGAATCGGGAAACTTCAGTGGGTATCAAGCCAGGGACCCAGCCAGCGGAGGTGGTGCTTGCAGAGCAGCCTTGTGTGTCAAGCCAGGGACCAAGCAGGTCAGTGGGGTGAAGCTTGAGAGGTATCTTGAGTGCCAAGCTAGGGACCCAGCAGAGAGGCGGGGGTGACGCTTGAGGAAGATACCACCATGAAGATTGTAGGAGCTCAAGGGATTCAGTGGCAGTGAATCATCTAGTCTAGTGAAAGACTGGGAGCTCAGTGGGCTTAAGAACTACAAGGAGTGATTGTAGTGGAAGTGAAGGAACTGTTATGTTTTGCTTTAAGAACTGTTAAAGACTGTTGCCATAGGAGACAGCATTCCTGCTCATGCAGATGTGGCGTCTTGCTGGATGCCTTTCCCTGCATGGCTGTCCTCCTGTTGAAGTCTTGGAGTCTCCTAATTGAACTTGCAACTATCTAACGATGCCCTGGCTTACTAACCCTCTCTGCCCCAAAAAGTTTGTTAAGAGAAATAAACTCTCTTCTGCATTCGAGAAGTGTCTGGCGCCCAATAACTTTAACTACTTTGCACTCACCATGCCTCACAACCCACCGTATACAGAAGGACGTCAGCTGTCTTTGGCCCTGGAAGTTTTCATTAGACTGAAGGAGGCCTGGGACCTTGCTACATAAAATATCCATAACTGGAATTCATCTTTAATGTGCTGGACATAGGCAAGATCACATGCACAAAATGAATGAAAGCAGATCACAAGTACAATCTTGTTGTGGCTTAATGGAAGTTTCTTTAGCTTTTTTTTTTTTTTTTTGCAAAAGGTACACGGCAGCTTTTCAAAGAAGCTGAAGAATCCTCGCTTACAAACTCTGTTAAATGTAATATAATAAAGCACATGGAATCCCATTGTCAATACAACTGACAATAGCTACAGGACATTGGTCAGTGAATTCCCTGTGTATTCAGTCAGATTCCTATTTACAAAGGAAGCTAACACGTCAATAACTAGCTTCCATTATTCATGTAATTGTTAACATTTTATTGCAGAATTTTTATTCATTGTTCTAACACTGCCAGAGTTTTAAAGACAGAAAATCTTGCCTTTAAAAGTGATATGCAGGTGATGGGAGAGTAAACCCATCTACAAACTGCAGACTTATGGCTCAAAGATATTAAAACAGGCCAGGACTTTCTTTGCATTGTGCGAAAGCCTCTTCAATCTCTGCTGGGAAAGTACATCTGTACCGACAATTTTCTAGTGTGCTGTGTCTTTCGTTTTCATCAAAATCCCAGTGGTGATTCTTTTAGATATATGAACACAGCTCACCAGGCATCAGACAGCGGTGTCACTTAAAACTGGGCTATTGGATTCCATTGTACATTTTTTGCTTAATTTTTAATAGGAAGTTAATAAAGATAAAAATGAAACCTCCTTTGTTGGAGTTGGTACTGAATAAGAAAAAAGGAAAAAATCCTGGACGGCAGCACACAGCTAAAGGCATCTTTATTTAAACAATTAAAATCCAAAAACAGCTTGTTATAGCTAGGTACTGAATAAGAGTTTTGCATTGCTTCAATAAAGCATTTATAAAGTAATATAAACATCCTATTTACACAGGTGTCAAAATGCAGTGCTTGACGGGCTTTTCCAAAATTAACTAGGCCTAATTTAACACTAAGGGGTTATTTACTAAAGGCAAATAGACTGCGCACTTTGCAAAGGGCAATTGCACTCTGCAAGTGCAGTTACTCCAGAGCTTAGTAAATGAGGTAAAGCTTTACTTTACAAAGAATACCCAATTACGTGCAAAGAGTATAAGAGTAGATGCATTTTGGCTTGCATGTGATTAGATGACGGAAGTTTGCAGAGCTTCTGCTCATTTACTAAGCTCTGGAGCAACTGCTCTTGCAGAGTGCAACTGCAATTTGCAAAGTGCACAGTCTATTTGCCTTTAGTAAATCCACCCCTATGAATCAGCAGGATGAAGATGGAGTAGGTGGTTTCATATAGTAAATAATTCTCACATTTCAAATAAAACAAGGAATCTGGTTGCTAACTACTCCAAATGCTGACCATTCACCAGGGCCATCTTTAACATTGATTGGGCCCTGGGCAAAACTTTTCTTGGGCCCCCCCCCCATGCAGTTTTGCTCTCCACCTGCTCTAAGACATACAATAAGTAGCAGCTAGACTCAAAATCAGTTTACTGAATCAGATCAGGCAGCTATTGCGATTGGTTGCCAGAGGTTACAGTGTATCATTACCGCTCACTGACTGGTTGCTAGAGGTTACAGTACACATTACGGCTCACTGATTATTTGCTAGAGGTTACAGCACCTGATTTCTGCTTGTTGATTGGTTGCTAGAGATTACTGTGGATATGACCTCAGGGGAGCATGATATACATATCAATGCCACTGGCCGCCACTATTAACATATGAATGCCACTGCTATTTACATATGAATGTCACCGCTATTTACATATGAATGCCGGTAATGTACACGTAAACACAGGGTCTGCAGGTGAGTCATCTGTACACAACAATAGGGCAGAGCTGGGCAGCATTAGTAGCAGCACTTCACACTGAGGTATTGGGACACTTAAACCCTTAAGGGACGAGGGAGGTTAAACCAGGATAGTTGGCAAGTCTGGTTGTACATTAAGTCCCCTACATACAAACGTGTTCCGTTCCAAGAGCACATTCATAAGGCCAGTTTGTTTGTAAGTCCAACACTGCTAGCCTAGGTACCCAACTAACACAATCGGCCTATAAATTACTGTAATGGGTTTATAACACATTTCACACAAATAATACATAGAAACAAAGATTGAAATATAGATACAGTACTCTATACAGCAAAGTACACAGAACGACAACCACCAGAAATGTGAACTAACTCACACGGTTGGACATGCACATGTATGTTCCTATCTTTGATCGTTCGCAACTCGAAGGTTCATATGTAGGGGTCAGAGACTAACTGTACAATCTTTAAACAATCTACTTTAGATTTACCAAAACGAAGTAATATGAGGACAAACCTAAACAATCCATTCACATAGAACCATAGCAGTTAGGTCCCTGCACTAGCTGATTTATGGTAGATCTAAAATGATTGTACAATCATATTTTATAGTGTATGGTCAGCCTTAGGGCCCATTCACATTTTGCTTTTCTAATACATTGGGGTTGATTTACCCCCAAGGCAAATAGACTGTGCACTCATTTTCCTCAGAGCCAGGGCTGGCCCAAGACATTGTGCTGTCTGGGTCCAAGAATGAAATGCTGCTCAGCGACACTATTACAGCGGTAAAGTGCCACTAATATTAGCGGCGATTTACTGCTAACGCCCCCCGCCCCAGTGTGAAAGTGCCCTAAAACTTTTGCACAAAATTGTACATTGTTTATTCTTAGGACAAACATGGCTTTCTTTTGATGATATTGTTTTGCAAAAAAATATTTTATTTTCTATGCAATCTAGACAAAGAAAAAAAAAAAAACGTACTTTATCTAATTTAGTCAGTGTTAGTTTTTTAAAAAAAATAGTGTTAATGTAGAAAAAAGGTTTACATTTCAGTCTATAATATTGAATTGGCAGTAAATATACAATTCTGGTACAAGGCTACAAAAAAATGCAAAGATATTTACAAATGAAGAGCTTTTTTTCATTTTTGCATTTTTTGCAACATTTAATAAACAAAATACCACAACAAATAAAAATGAAAAAAGATTAAACAATTGAGCTCTTTGGAAGTACTATATACATCCAAAGAGTGAACCCTTATGCCCCGTACACACGGTCGGATTTTCCGACGGAAAATGTGTGATAGGACCTTGTTGTCGGAAAATCTGACCGTGTGTAGGCTCCATCACACATTTTCCATCAGAATTTCCGACACACAAAGTTGGAGAGCAGGAGATAAAATTTTCCGACAACAAAATCCGTTGTCGGAAATTCCGATTGTGTGTACACAAATCCGACGCACAAAGTGCCACGCATGCTCAGAATAAATAAAGAGATAAAAGCTATTGGCCACTGCCCCGTTTATAGTCCCGACGTACGTGTTTTACGTCACCGCGTTTAGAATGATCGGATTTTCCGACAACTTTGTGTGACCGTGTGTATGCAAGACAAGTTTGAGCCAACATCCGTAGGAAACAATCCATGGATTTTGTTGTTGGAATGTCCGAACAAAGTCCGACCATGTGTACGGGGCATTACAGTAGCAGCCATCAGCCTGTGCGGGTTTTTTTCAGCCATTGACCGGCTTTAAAGTGAAAGTGACCACTTTCACAGAGCCAGCCACGCAGTGCCTCCCCCACTCCCACTGGCGGTCCCCCCTCCTCTAATGGTTCCTGGGCTGTTCTGCACTCACCGGAGCCCAAGAACACATCCGCCGGCTGGGGGGAGAGATGGCAGTGAGACTGAAGTCCATCCCTTAATCTCACTTGCAAAAAGTGAAACCAGTAGTGATTTCACTTCTGGTTTCAGATGCACCCATTCCTGGCCAGCACAGCCTGGGGACAAAAACCCCCGTAACCCCGCACACCTGCGCAAACGCAATCCCAGGGTGTGCACACGCATGTGACATATTCGTCGCGGGATAAAGCGTCACCTATGGGGATTTTTGGACACCATCGTTTTTAGAGATATTGCGGGCGCACGCAATTTTAACACATGGAATGTTTGGTATCTATCTCAATGCAACCTCCTTTTTTATATTTTAACCAAAAATGGGTATTATATGGTGTGATTTTGCACTTAAATTAATTTTATTATATTTTTTCTTGAAAATTTGCGTTCAATAAACATTTGCTCAAGGATCATGTGGAACAAAAATTTACACCTATCACCTTTTTATTCTACAAGGCCTCTGCTTTTAGAAAATATATAATGTTCTGGGGGTTTAATTAATTTTATTGCCAAAAATTACGATTTTTACATGTACATATGTGAAAAATAAAAGAAATTGCTCTGGGGCCGAGCTGGTTAAACGGTTTAAAACAAAAGAATAATATAAAAAAAATCAGAGGAATAATAATAACTAAGGATGGAAGGTGAATAACCATTTAGGGCTGATTAAGGTTATCTAAAGTATAATAAAGGGTTAAATATTACCACATGTTATTCATGGAAAAACAAATCTTGTTTTTTTTACTTGTGAGGTTGCTTTTAATTGACATCATATGCAATTCTCTTCATATGAAAGAAATAGAGTAAATAAAGGGAAACATTTCGTTACTTCTGAACTGTATTTACAACCACTGGTAAAGAGGAACTAAACACCCCTATCCTTTACAGCCAAGAAAGTTGCCATCTTAGGTTTTATTTGATCTGCAGTTGCCATGATACCGCATATGTGGTCAGTTATGACATAAGCCATTTGATGGCTTGACAGTTCAGTTGAAAGCAGAAGCAAATGTGACAGTTATCATTCCCAGCATGCCTTCAATGTAACTGTTTTGGAAAAGACTTATATGTAAATCCTCACCTTGTAAAACAACCTATTCAGTTTAAAATAGAAATGAAAGGTAAAACATGTGTGTGTATACAGTATATATATATATACACACACACACATAGTATATATTCCTTTTTTTCCCTTTTATATGCGCTGGGATTTATTTGTTTGTGTTAGCTGGCAGAGATGGGTCTCTGTTACCTCCCCCTGGCCTCTGGAGCTGGCTAGATGGTTCTAGAACTTATAGGGTGGATAAATAGAGACTAAGCCTGAATATTTATGGAGTCTCCACCAATCCCTGGGCAGGTAAGGCCCAGTAGGCAGGGAGGCAGGCCATAAATGTTCTGGAGCCATGTGGGAGCAGAGTTCAGGATCTGGAGGGGACCCTTGTGCTGGGGGGCTCTGCCCCTGGGCAGAAGGAAGAAGCCAGTGGAAGAGAGAGAGAGAGCTGAAGACTCATATCTCTATCTAGGCTTAGCTGGGGCACCATGACAGCCAGGAGTTGGGCCTGTTTAGCAAGAAGCCTGCTCAGCAAGAAGCCTGTGCAGTAGCCATCTGGACTTCAGAATTAACTCAAGAGGGACTGAGTGAGTAACTGCTATTCTTCACACCCCAAGCTTATACAGAGGAGGGATAGCAAGGTGCAATACTTTGCTTTTTCATAACTAAGGGGACAGCTTAGTGACAGTTTGCCACCAAGAAAGCCACTCTCCACCTCTAGCTGGGGACTCAAGAGCAGCCTGTTTACAGCAGTTGGAACTTTTGCTATCTGTTTTTGCTATACCATCAATGCTATGGGAGGACAGCTTTGTAACTTTAGTTCCTAGCAGCCAGAAAGTTAGCAAATCCTCAAGTTTGCCTTCAAGTTTTATGCTTCTGGGCATCCTATGCCTTCCCATCCCTAGCCAAGCTCATCCCCTAATAAACCAGAAAAACAAAACAAAATACCCTGGACTGATTTTTGAAGTCAATGCGAATGTTGCACAATTCCTGTTGCCTGGCTGTAAAGGAAGACCCAAAAATCCAGCAGCCCTTATGGGGGGTAGCGCTATATAGTTATCCACAACTAGACTATCTGCTGTTATAGAGTCTTAAAGAGACTGTGCTATGCAGTTACGTTACCCTGATTGAGCCACAGAGAAGTCCATGTTTGTGCAGCTTTCATCGTTTTTTTCTTTTTTTGTATTATTCTACAGTGTATGCATGCTCTTTGCCATTCTGAACCTGTTTTGCATTATTAGTGCTTCTACCTTTGCACCTGTTTAGTAAAATGTTAAAAGTTACAGTTTCCCTTTTCTGATTTTTTTTTTACTGATTTCTCACTCTTTTAATTTTTTTTTCTTTCCTAGATTTAGCATTTTATTAGCTCATGACCCTGACTGTCATCAACAAACAGTGACTTCAGTGCTAACACCCGCAAACTGCTGACATCAGGCAGTGCTTTAAAACAGCGCTGGCACAGACGTAATTGCGGCACCATCATAAAACGGCACTAGGGACTCAGGTAGTTTATTAATTCTGTTTCGGCAGCTGATTGTACATAATGGAACATTCACAGATTTGGTGTATTTGTGCCTTGCAGCACTAGATCACTAGACTGAGCAGATCTCAGGGCCCTGGGATTCCCAGACATGCTCACAGTCCATCCTATTATAGGTTAACAATAGAAGAATTTTTTAATCTACTGAATGTGCATAATTGTGAACATGTTTTTTTTTTTAATAACATTACAGTGTCTGCATCATGAAAGTCAGAATTCCAATATACTGTAGCTTCAGCCCCCGCAGAAAACTCTCCATAGCTGCTTAGTATTCAGCGGCTTCCACACTTATTTATTACTTGGCAGGCCTAGTGTATGGGAAGCACACAGGTTCAGCATTGTAATGATAGAAGCTGAGGAGTTACACATGATTGCCTAATGCTCACCACTGTGAATACATGCAGCCCAATGTCTCTCTGTCTGTCTAATCTATCTATCTTATTTATCCCTCCATTTGCCAGCCTATTCATCTATCTATTTGTTTGCCTGCCTAGTCCTCTTGCCTTTCTTTCTTCCTACTTAACAAACTAATTACAAATTTAATGTACAACTTCAGTATTTTAATTACTGTATTACTTTGAAATACATCCTTGATGCATATTGTAACATAGACCAGAGAGCAGACATTTGTCCTTTACATGTGTGGTGTTTCTACCACTAGGGGGCACTGAGCTGTCTGTTACTGTATATTATTTGCAACGCTGAATCAGTTCAACAAAAGACTGATTTAGACTCCATTCAAACCTCAGGTGCGACTGAGTGTGCATGGTTTTTTCACATTTGGATTTAATGGGCTGCCCTATAGTAGAAACGCACAAAAAAAAGCTGTCTGCACCATTTTAAAAATTGTGCTGTATCAAAATGTATTGTACTGCTGTACCATGCGTTTTGTCGCTTGCAAACGCGCATGCATTTGCAAGATGTGTGGGGATGCCATTAAGTATTGTTGTCTGTAAAGGGGCAGCATATTTTTTGTACATTGTGGAATAACAAGAGATTTTGCATGCCAATGCATAGGTGTGAATGAAGCCTTAGGATGGAGTTACACTGAGCAGATTGAACTTAACCATTGATTGTGTCCCCACCGGTCTGCACTCACACTGGGAAAAGAAAGCGTTCCTGGGCACACTTAAAGCATCACTTCTGCCAACCATAAGGTGACCAGATTTTTAAAATGAAATTCGGGGACATATTTTTTTTATTGGCAAATGGTAAACTGTTTTATACGCATATTTTCCTCAAATTACATATGCAGTCAGTGGTGTAGCGTGGGTTGTCAGCGCCCGGGAAAAGGCAAGAAATTTGCACCCCCCTCCAGACTTTTATCACTCCCTGAGTCCCTTCCACTAGTACAGTAGTACTGACCAACTTGATTCCTACACTGACCTACCTGACCACTGCACTAACCTACCTGATTCCTACACTGACCAATATACTGACCTACCTGATTCCTACACTATCCACTACACTAACCTACCTGATTCCTACACTGATCTACCTGATTTCAACACTGACCTACCTGATTCCTATACTGACCACTACGCTGACCTACCTGATTTCTACACTACTCACCCCCCCCTCCCCCACCCATGAACAGCGTAGATCAGTTGATTTTGCTCACCTCTCCATGGCCTCGATGATAATCCATCGGAGCAGGGCACTCCCCAGCACCAGGTACTGTTCCCGACACCCAGCCGCTCCTCAGTATCCCTTGCCAAGAGTTTCTCCAATAGCCGCCATACGCTCTGCACCGCCCCTCCCCTCCGCCGTTCTCACACACACACACGGGCCGCCCTCACCAGAGGGGTCATGGGGGACAGGCTGGACCACAGGAGTCCCTGGGCGGGGGGGGGGCAACATAGCACACTTGAGGGGACACAGTAATGATTTTGTGCCCCCCTAAATGTTGCACCCAGGGTGAGAGTACCAGATACCCCATGGCACTGCAATCCGGGGACAAATCCAGGGACAGACTGGCTCAGGGGACAGTGTCCTCAATCCAGGGACTGTCCCCAGAAACCGGGGATGTCTGGTCACCCTAGCCAACCAGATCACAGTGATCCTTGCTTCTGTGTTTAGTGATCTATGGAGAGTTCAGTGCTCTGGTTTGCAGTTACACTGAAGCGAACCGTATCTCTTCCAAGTGATCCCGGCATGGTTCAGAGCAATCACACTAAACTAACAAAACGTACCAAGGGGGTAAACTGTGCCTGAGATCGGTTAAAACTGCCAGTGTGAGTACTCTCTTAGATGCTGCAATACCCTCATACAGCAAGGGCTCATTCACACTTGTACGCAGGTTTTCTGCACTAGAATAATCCAGGTCTTGGAAAGGGCCTACAGAAGACAATTGTTTTCTATGTGCCCTGTTCACACTGGAAGGAAGCCTTTGGGTGAGTTGTGGTGCAATGCATATCCAATTTGCATAATAGAGCAAAGAGCAGTATTCCATAGTAACCAGGCAAGATTCACCATTCACTGACGTGCCAGAGTAAACTGAAATCATAAGGAATACTGCTCTTTGTACAAAATCAGAGTCTTATTGAATAAGTCAGATGTTGATTGGCTGAGCATACTATAATGTTACTGTAGCGGGTGTCTCACTCTATAACCCGCAAATCTCTCCAAGCTGGCCGGAACAATGTACACAGGTTTTCCAGCTTGAGTTAAGGAGAGCTTCCTGCTAGCAGCTGTCAGGGGGATTTTTTCACCCCCCCTCCTTCTTCCTGTTTTCACTGACTGTGTAATGTAATGTGAGCTGACACATACAGAGCTCTGCATTCAGTGGCCTATCTTGTGCCCCTATTGGCAAGAATAGGAAAATCAATTCAGGGCACGGTTACAACAGCCAATGGAAGAGATTGTACTGAACTGCAGAGAGAGCAGCAGTGGAGTCTGGGACATGCAGTTCCCACACAAAAACGGCCCCATAGACTGGTATACAGTGAGAAATACAAATCCCAGCAGGCTTTGCTGACAGGAAAGTAAAAGACTCCATTTTGTGTCCTGAGGTAAAGTTCAATCAGCGATGGGAGAGTGGAGAGACCAGACCTGAGGGATTGGTGCTGTCTATCAGATGATTTTCCGTGCATGATTCAGGCCTCCACCGCGAGTTGGCACATCCAGCCTGAGAGAGGGCGATCCCAGGTGAATATTGAGGCACATCTCCACCATCGGTGAACCGTTCCAGTGTGAGGGGACCCGTCGGGTCACCATGAAAGCCTGTTCCAGGAGGTTCGCTTGGGCCCTGTTCGCAGGAATTGGTGAGAGGGCATTTCTGCCCATCTGCAGGGAACAGACACACTGCATTACAGAAAGAGTAATACCACTACTATTCCTTTATATTGGCTTTTGGAATTTACAAATGCAGCAATTTAGAGATCAGATGAAAGGTTTAGTGCTGGAAACCACTTTTTGAACTATATAGATCAGACCAAAATGAGGGACAAATGAGGAGGAATGAGGGACAGAGGGACATTGCTCCAAATCAGGGACAGTCCCTCAAAATCAGGAACAGTTTGGAGCTATGCATATTGTGCTTTATTTACCATTTAAGTGTGCCTCTGCTCTTGGGGACATTCTAGTGTTTGGAATCCCCTGAAAGCAGCTTGAGAGCTATATTGCTCCTAAATCTCAGTTGTTGCTCTCTATGTTGATTACTCGAATATATATTTTTACCGTCTGTTATTCTCCCACAGAATTATTGCAGTAAAGACAATTTCTGTGTTTTATCATAATGTGTGTGTTTCTCGTTGGTCATTGCACTTACACTATTGCCAGGTTTGCCAGAGGGGGCTAAGACTGTTATTGGGGTTGAGAGGCAGAGTAACGGACTGAACTAACTTAAGCAGCTCCTGCGGAGGTATCGCTACATTACATTTCAATCAGATGCATTTAGGAATTTAGGCACAATGAAGACGACTTCGTGAAGTTACAACCAAGCATCAGAATGGGGAAGAAAGGGGATTTTAGTGACTTTGAATGTGGCATGGTTGTTGGTGCCAGATGTTCTGGTCTGAGTATTTAAAAAACTGCTGATCTACTGGGATTTTCACACACAACCATCTCTCGAGTTTACAGGGAATGGTCTAAAAAAGAGAAAATATCCAGTGAGCGGCAGTTGTTTGGACAAAAATGCCTTGTTGATGTCAGAGGTCAGAGGAGAATGGGCAGACTGGTTCAAGATGATAGAAAGACAACAGTAACTCAAATAACCACTTGTTACAACCAAGGTATGCAAAATACCATCCCTGAACACATAACCCATCGAACTGTGAAGCAGATGGGCTACAGCAGCAGAAGACCACACCGGGTGCCACTTCTGTCAGCTTAGAACAGGAAACTGAGGCTACAATTCACACAGTTTTACCAATAGAAGATTGGAAAAACATGCATGGTCTGATGAGTCTCGATTTCAGCTGCGACATTCAGATAGTAGGGTCAGAATGTGGCATAAACAACATAAAAGCATGGATACATCATGCCTTGTATTAACGGTTCAGGCTGGTGGTGTAATGGTGTGGGGGATATTTTCTTGGCACACTTTGGGCCCCTTAGTACCAATTAAGCATCATTTACATGCCACAAGCTACCTGAGTATTGTTGCTGACCATGTCCATCCCTTTATGACTACAGTGTACCCATCTTCTGAGGGCTACTTCCAGCAGGATAATGCACCATGTCACAAAGCTCAAATCAACTCACCGCTGGTTTCTTGAACATGAAAATGAGTTCACTGTACTCCAATGGCCTCCATAGTCACCAGATCTCAATCCAATAGAACACATTTGGGATGTAGTGGAACGGTAGATTCGCATCATGGAAGTGCAGCCGACAAATCTGCAGCAACTGCGTGATGGTATCATGTCAATATAGACCAAAATCTCTGAGGAATCTCTATGCCACGAAGAATCTATGCCACGCCAGGAATCTATGCCACGTAGAATTAAGGCACTTCTGAAGGCAAAAGAAGGTCCAACCCGGTACTAGCAAGGCGTACCTAATAAAGTGGCCGGTGAGTGTAGTAGGCTCCAATCACAAAGCTAACACACCTGGATAAGACTCCTTGACTAGTTCAGCAAAAGACCAATTTGTTTTCATTTTTTGAGCACATGTAAAGATTTGCATTTTTGGCCATAAAATCACTTAAATCCCCAGAACATGATATATTTTCTGAAAGCAGAGGCCCTGTACAATAAAACGATAGGTTCAATTTTATATGTCATAAACTATTTGCACTATTGTTTATCAAACCCAAATTTTCAGCAAAAAGTAAAATAAAATGAAACACACACAATATAATACCCAATACTTTGGTAAAATATAAAAATGAGGTTGCATAAAGTAAATAGATACCAAACATTTCAAGTCTTAAAATTGTGTGCTCCGGTGATATTGATAAAAGCTACAGTACCCAAAAATCTAAAAAAAAGCCTTTAAAGCTCATTGTAGAGTTAACCAGGAGTTCTTGTGCTAGAATGATTGCTCTCACTCTAAGACCCCTTTCACACTGGGGCGGTTTGCAGGCGGTATTGCGCTAAAAATACCGCCTGCAAACCGCCCCTAAACAGCCTCCGCTGTTTGTTCAGTGTGAAAGCCCGAGGGATTTCACACTGAAGCGGTGCGCTGGCAGGACGGTGAAAAAAGTCCTGCAAACCGCTTCTTTGGAGCGGTGAAGGAGTGGTGTATTCACCGCTCCTTCACCGCTCCTGCCCATTGAAATCAATGGGACAGCGCGGCTATACCGCAGCAATACCGCGGCTATACCCGCGCTGTACGAGTGATTTTAACCCTTTTTTGGCCGCCAGCGGGGGTTAAAACCGCACCGCTAGCGGCCGAATACAGCTGCAAGAACGACGGTACAGCAGCGCTAAAAATAGCGCTGTTGTACCGTCGACGCCCCCACCGCCCCAGTGTGCAAGGGGCCTAATGATCACAGCGATACCTCACGTGTGGTGCAACCACAATTTGCATACACATGTGCACCCTGGGTTTGCGTTTGTGGGTGTGTGCAGGGCAAAGGGGGTTATGGTTCATTTTTGAATACATTTTATTTTTTTCTTTTATGTATTTATTTATTTTTACTTTATTGCTACCACAAGGGTTT
Organism: Aquarana catesbeiana; assembly: GCF_042186555.1. Taxonomy (NCBI): domain Eukaryota; kingdom Metazoa; phylum Chordata; class Amphibia; order Anura; family Ranidae; genus Aquarana; species Aquarana catesbeiana. The sequence continues at coordinate 615,730,638 of NC_133327.1, read as the reverse complement.
AATAAACCCTTATGTGATAGCATTGGGCAGGTGACAGGTACTCTTTTTGGAGACATAAGGGGTCTAATAGACTCCAATGATTCCCCTGCCCTCCAATGCATGCAACCAAGCATGGATCCGCTCGGTTAGACATGTTTTCTGGCTGTACTGGCCAGGAAATGGTAGATGTGAAACCGGAAATGACAAGGTCATTGTGACTTGCGGTTTCTTTGTTTACAGGGGACATTGAGGCATAGATGTGCCTTGGTCTCCCACTGAATCCATCCTGAAGCACCCATCAGCTTGGGATTAACCCTTCATTCTTTGGACCTACATAGTACATCCAAAAAGCTTTACTGGTTAAAGTATATGTGAACCCTTTCCTTTTAAAACAACCCACTTAGTTTAAAATAGAAATGCAAGGCAAAACATTATATATACATATACACACACACAGTATATATATGTAGCACCCTCTACCTTAGGTAGGTAGGTGCTAGAGTAGTGTTTTTGTTTGTACTATCAGTGCAGGTAAATTTAGGCAGGCCTGGCTGTGAGCTAGGCCTGTTTGTTTTTGATCTGGGACCTGGGAGTGGTTTAGTGTAGCAGCAGGTGACTGACATGTGCTTCAGCTCTCTGGCACCTCCTTTGTTTCCAGAGGGTTCTGGAAAAGAGGCGGGGCAGAGGGCTGGAGTGACATGGGGTGTATTAGGGAGTCCTGAATGATCCCCAAATAGGATTGGCAGGGGGCAGGCCTCTCTCTATACAGTCATTGAGAGGTGTACTGCAACAGAATGAGGGCAGTGGGGGGCACTGCCGGGAAAGTCATTCAGGAGGGATCCATGCCGGGGTCAGTGAGTGAGAAGTACAGTGAGAAGCTCTGAGAGAGGCATGCCAGGATTTGGATGTGAAGCCAGAGGGAGAGACTGTGGTTTTGTGAAGTCAAGTCGCTGCAGCCAGGAGGGTTGGCAGGATTTGCACCGGACTTTCTGGGATCAGTAGTCCAACAAATATCAATAAGCACAACTATTATTTTCATCTAAAATGTTTGCTACAACTAAGGGAACTGCAGACCCCTGCCTGCAAATAGCTACTAGTACTAGGTAAATGTTAGGACTTATTCAGAGTGAGGCCTAGCCATGTGCTAACAGTGACCGGAATCTAGAATTGGACAGTAGAGGAAAGCAAGTGATCTCAAGTAGTGTGCTGAAGGAGATGTGAAGTAGAAGAGACTGTAAATTTAGATTCAACTACCTTTATTTCAACTAAGAAAGATTCATCATTTGGGCATCCCATGTCCCCTTTACCCATCCAAGTTTAAGTCCCTAATAAAAACAACAAAAACAAGTTCATTGACTGGAGAAAGTGTGCCTGAAATGGATGTCTGACCAAGCAGGGTGATGTGTAGAGCTAGAACACACAGCGACCCCACGGGGCACTGCTGTGTGTGTATATATATATATATATATATATATATATATATATATACATACACAGTGCATCCGGAAAGTATTCACAGCGCTTGATTTTTTCCACATTTGGTTATGTTACAGCCTTATTGCAAAATTGATTAAATTCATTATTTTCCTAAAAATTCTACAAACAATACCCCATAATGACAACGTGAAAGAAGTTTGTTTGAAATCTTTGCAAATTTATTAAAAATAATACTTTTTTGAAGCACCTTTGGCACCAATTACAACCTCAAATCTTTTAGAGTATGATGCTATAAGCTTGGCACACCTATTTTTGAGCAGTTTCTCCCATTCTTCTTTACAGGACCTCTCAAGCTCCGTGAGGTTGAGTGGGGAGCGTCGGTGCACAGCCATTTTCAAATCTCTCCAGAGATGTTCAATCGGGTTCAAGTCTGGACTCTGGCTCAGCCACTCAAGGACAGAATTTGTTATCTTGGCTTTGTGCTTACGGTTGCTGTACTGTTGGAAGATGAACCTTCGCCCTAGTCTGAGGTTCAGAGCACTCTGGAGCAGGTTTTCATTAAGGATGTTTCTGTACATTGCTGTATTCATCTTTCCCTCAATCCTGACTAGTCTCCCAGTTCCTTCAACTGAAAAACATCTCCACAGCATGATCCTGCCACCACCATGCTTCCCTGTAGGGATGATATTGGTCAGGTGATAAGAGGTGCCTGGTTTCCTCCAGACATGACGCTTGCCATTCAAGCCAAAGGGTTCAATCTTTGTTTCATCAGACCAGAGAATTTTGTTTCTCATGGTCTGAGAGTCCTTTAGGTGCCTTTTGGCAAACTCCACGTGGGCTGTCATGTGCCTTTTACTGAGGAGTGGCTTCTGTCTGGCCTCTCTACCATACTGTCCTGATTGGTGGAGTGCTGCAGAGATGGTTGATCTTCTGGAAGGTTCTCCTCTCTTCACAGAGAAACGCTGGTCACCTCCCTCACTAAGGCCTTTCTTCCCCGATTTGCTCAGTTTGGCCAGGCCGCCCGCTCTAGGAAGAATCCTGGTGGTTCCAAACTTCTTCTATTTATGGATGATGGAGGCCACTGTGCTCATTGGGACTTTCAATGCTGCATACATTTTTCTGTACCCTTCCCCAGATTTGTGCATCGGTAAAATCCTGTCTTGGAGGTCTACAGACAATTCCTTGGACTTGATCGCTTGATTTGTGCCCTGACATGCACTGTTAACTGTGGGACCTTATCAATCAACTGAATTTACCACAGGTGGACTCCAATAAAGTTATATAAACATCTCAAGGATGATCAGTGGAAACAGTATGCACCTGAGCTCAATTTTGAGTGTCATGGCAAAGGCTTATGTACTGTACTTATGTATATGTGATTTTTTTTCAGTTTTTTATTTTTAATACATACTTCTTTGACGTTGTCATTATGGGGTATTGTTTGTAGAATTTTAAGGTAGAAAATGAATTTAATCCATTTTGGAATAAGGCTGTAACATAATAAAATGTGGAAAAAGTGAAGTGCTGTGAATACTTTTCCAGATGCACTATATATATATATATATATATATATATATATATATATATAAATATATATATATATATATATATATATATATATATATGCATCCGGAAAGTATTCACAGCGCTTTCCTTGGAAAGCAGCATATTAGGAGCCTGCCAGCCCCCTAATATGAACAAGCAGCTGGTGTTTCTGAGCAATTATAAACTGACTAAGACTAGGTTCAAACTTATGGCGGTGTAGGATTGCATGTAAATCCCGCATTCCCACGTTCACAGGCAAAAGGCACTGCTTTTTAATTCTTAATGGCATCCACACGCATCTGAAAACGCATGGTTCCCAAGCACCATTAGACATGTGTACGCCGGAAATTTTAGTTTAGTTTTGGATGCATTAGTTAATTAAAGAAATCATTCTGTCATATTCATTATGTTGAACTGATTTGTTTTTGGAATTCGTTTAGTATCTTCAGTATTTGTTTTATTTCATTTGTAATAGCTGAGTGTTAAGGAGTGGACGGCTGCCGCAGCCCTTAACAACCATGACTCATCTGCTGTCAGCGGGATTCCTCGCTACATCATATAAACAACACAAGTGACGGTGTTCTATCAGATAGTCGCTACCCATCAGATAGCCGCTACCCAGCCTACTGCAATGTGCAGCCGAAGTGATGTTGGCTCGCGGCCATCTTGGTACACCCGCAATTGTCCATAGTAGGCCTGGGGTCAGAAGTCGGCAAGCGGACATCCTTATACACCCAGCGGAGTCTTGCTTTTTCACAGTTATTTTTAACAGCAAACTCAGCTTATATAGTAAAATGCAGTATTTAGAAGTCCGTAACACTGTTTTGATGTTGAATTTTAAAAGCAGCGGTGTTTGGTCACATCAGCAAACTTTTGAGATCGGCAAAACAGTGTGGTGGTTCCCCCTCCTTTTGAAATCCATGCCAGACACTTATCTGAGCATGCAGCCCGACAGGCCAAGAAAGAGGAGGGACAAGTGAGCACCCCCCAAACCTTACCAGGCACATGCCCTCAACATGGGGGGTGCCTGTCCCCATGTTGATAAGGATAAGGGCCTCTTCCCCACACCCACACCCTTTCCTGGCAGTTGTGGGGTACGGGGGCTGACTTATTAGAATCTGATAGTCCCCTTTAACAAGGTGGCCCCCAGATCCTGCCCCGCCCCCTTGTGAATGAGTAGAGGTACTTAGTATCCCTACTCATTCACCCCAAAAAATGTCAATAAATAAATAAAAATACTAACACAGTTTTTGAGAAGACCTTTATTAGAAAAAAATAAAACAAAACGTCCCCTGATGTAAATCCAGAGTCAATCACGATGAACGCCGACTCGCATGAAAGAAACAAAAAAAATCCTGCTGCCAGCTGAACAAGACCGGTCCCATAGAGAGTCATCTGCCGAATGACAGCCTCTTGCCAGTCAGTAAACATAGGTGCGGGGTTACTTGGTGACATCGCTGGGTGATCATGTCCCTATGATGTCACTTGTAGGTCCATGACATCCTTTTTTTGGTGAATGAGTAGGGGTATTTTGAACTCCTACTCATTCACATGGGGGGGCTGGAATTGGGCCAGGACTCTCCGCACCCCACAACCACCGGGCCAGGATTGTGGGGAAGAGGCCCTTGGTTCACTCAGAGACTGTTTAAGGCCCTGGCTCCCAGGTTTGGTATGCATTTTGCGAGTTGGTAGAGTTGAAACAGGTACCCCGCCTGTTAGGGACAGTATTAGCGGTAAGAGAAGAGTTCCTAAGGAGTGGGGAATGGTTAGGGTTGCTACTCTTTGGACATCTTCCCACTTAGGCAAGAGATGGCCATGCTGCACTCTGATCTCTTTACAGATGCTGTCAATTCAGCTGCTACCCATAATGTACCCAGTTGGGCAGTCTTCCCACCTGGTTTGTTGTGAACTGATATGCCCCGTCCACACGGTCGGACATTGATTGGACATTCCGACAACAAAATCCTAGGATATTTTCCGACGGATGTTGGCTCAAACTTGTTTTGCGTACACACGGTCGCACAAAGTTGTCGGAATTTCCGATTGCCAACAACACGGTGACGTCAAGCACGTACGACGAGACTAGAAAAGGCCAGTTCAGAACCAAGCGCGGCACCCTTTGGGCTCCTTTTGCTAATCTCGTGTTAGTAAAAGTTTGGTGAGAGACGATTCGCGCTTTTTCAGACTCGTGGCTTTCAGAACATTTTCTGCGGTTCAGTTCGTGCTTGTGGGTTTGTATCTGCTCTTCAGTGCGTGCAAGCAAGTTCCGCATGACTTTAATTAGTCATTGTGTTCTTGTTCGTTCGTTACTGTTTTTCAGGTCGCTCTTCACAGGCCTTGCTGTTCTTCAGTGCGTTCTGTTACTTCGCTCTGAGCAGCCGACCGTTTTCTAGCCATGTTGCGTATACGTATTCCTCGTAGAGTTCGTGCTGTGCGGGGGCTTGGTGTTGGGGTCCTGACCTTGACACAAGTCCAGTCCATGAACAGGGTGGGGAGGAGTTCATGGACCAAGAATTGGTTGCTTCAGCGTGACCAGTTCCCTCATATGCCTTTGCTCCGTGAGATCCGTGAGAATAATCCTGATAATTTCAGGAACTTTCTCCGGATGACGGACCCCGTATTTCACCGTCTGCTGGCTTTGTTGACCCCCTATATCAGCAGGCAGGATACCTGCATGAGGCAAGCCATCACTGCGGAGCAGAGGTTGGTCGCTACCCTGCGGTACTTGGCGACAGGGAGAAGCCTGCAGGACCTCAAGTTCTCGACAGGCAGCTCCCCCCAGGCTCTGGGAATCATTATCCTGGAGACCTGTTCTGCCATCATCCAGGTCCTGCAGAAGGAGTATATGAAGGTAAGATTTTTATCCTTTAATATCACATTTTATTGTATTGAATGTTTGATAATATATTGTATTTCTTTCCTCATTCCCTAATTACCATGATTGGAATATGCTGTGAATGTCCCCTTTGTTCTCATGCATGCTGGATTTTTCTGTAATTATTTTTTTTGTCCTTCATACATATTTGCCTTCAATAACCTCCCCAGCATGCTCCCCTGCCCTATATTCACCTCATGTAGTCACTTAACAATGTATTTTATCAGCTCCATAGTAGTGTTTTACCCCAAACAACCCCTAAAATGTTTTGAAATGTGATTTGTGCTTTAAATTCAGGCAGAGTGCCAGAGGCATTTTTTTTGTGGTGTCCCCAAATCATTTTTATTAACCCTCCCTCCCCCCAACTGCTAAGTCAGCTGATCCCAATTCTCTATCTATCCTCAATCATTTATCTGCTGACTTTGCCAAACCCATACACACTATACCCATCTCTTTTATGCTCAGATGTATGGATGAATTACCCAAAGCATGTAGTGCAAGGGCCTCCATGTATACTTTCAAATGGTACTGTTGAAAGTTTTTGTATCCTATTATTATCTTGATAGGTAATAGCAGAATGTCAAAATGTGCTCAAATGTGTACAGTGTGTATTTATATCTTTGTATTATGACACTTCTTACCTGTCCAGTGGGCTGCCAATAGTGTAACTAAGGAGGGGCTGTTCCAAGTAATACCCTGTATTTAGGCATTCATCTCTCAATGAAGTGGAGAGGGTTACCTGTCCAAGATTCCCCCCCTATAATGTTAGAAATGGCCCATGAGAGGGGGGGGGATATGATAGGTGTACCTTATACTTTGGTGTTGTTAAATTCCCCTTAATAAATGTTATCTGGAGGTTGTCCAAGAATGTTTGTGTCTAATCTGCTTGCCATGTTTATGTGCAAAAATACAAATTTTTTGTTTTCCTCAACAGTTTCCTTCCACGCCACAGGAATGGCAGACTGTGGCCTCTTTGCCCAGCGGTGGGACTTTCCTAACTGCGGAGGGGCACTTGATGGGAAACATGTCCACATTGTCCCACCACCCAACTCGGGGTCGTACTATTTCAACTACAAGGGGTTCAATAGTATTGTGATGTTGGCGGTGGTGTTGGCTAATTACGACTTCTTGTATGTGGACGTGGGAAAGAATGGCCGGATGTCTGATGGTGGAGTCATCGCCCAGACGGAGTTCTACAGGCATCTCCAGAATGGCAGCTTGGACTTGCCACCTCCAGAGGACAATGTGGAAGGACTCCCATTCGTCTTCGTTGCGGATGAAGCATTTGCGCTGAGGGACCATCTTATGCGGCCATTCCCGATGAGGACCCTCACCCCGGAACAGAGGGTTTTTAATTACCGGCTGGCCAGAGCCAGAAGAGTGGTGGAGAACACATTTGGAATCATGGCCAGCCGGTTCCGCCTATTTCTGACACCCATCCATATGGCGGAGTATAAACTTAATCATATAATCCTGGCGTGCTGTGTTCTACATAACTTTTTACGCCAACATTCTGCCAACTATGCTGGCTCAGTTGGGCCTGAGGCCGGAATTCTACATGATACAACCCTGACGGCGCTTGAAAGTGGCCGTCCTGGCTTGCCCTCCCTGAGTGCCCGTGATGTCCGGTTAAGATACCTTGAGTTCTTTGCGGGTAGGGGGGCCATCAATATGCCAGACAATTTGTGAAGCCTTTATCAAATAAAAAAAAAAAGCTAATCTTTGGTGACATTTACTGCTTGTGTTTGTTTTAGCTGACCCTGAGAGCAATGTGGGAAGTCCTGAAAATGGCGTGATTGTGTAACCTTTTAGACAAAGCACTGTTGGGTGTTATTTACTAAAGGCGTAGACACTTTGCACTACAAGTGCACTTGAAACTGCACTGAAACTGCACTTGTAGTGCAAAGAGGATTTGCCCTTAGGAAATAACCCCCATTTTCACAGAAAACAGAAATTACATCACCACAAAAGTGTTGTAGCATTGAGACAATAATCCACACATTCTTGATTAACAATCTTTTTAATACCTGCACAATCACATGTGCATTTAGAAAAGGTTTTTAAAACAAACCAACATGTTTGTTGTATAACAATTTTTGGGGTGGCATTATCAAAAATATAAATGTCCATTTAAGATAAAACAGGCATGGGTAAAACCAACAAGAAAGACAAAAATCTTGAACTTACAAAGTTCACATATGGTAAAACCTGAAGGCAATATCAGACATGAGTATTTAGGAACTGTGTTTGATAATTGCGTTCAGATGGGGTGAAGTCACCCCTTGAAAAGCCAAATTTGGAAGATGCACACCAATTTACAAATGTCAACATGTGCTAGCTGCCATCACGGGGGATCAAGGGACGTGTTTTGGGGGAGCAACCCCTTCCTCACAGCTACTTTATTATTGAGGAAGGGGTTGCACCCCCAAAACGCGTCCATTGATCTCCCGTGATGGCAGATAGCACATGTTGGCACACTGTGTGCATCCTCCAAATTTGGCTTTTCTAAACATCGCTAAAACATTTTTAAGATTGTAGCACACAAAAAAACAAAGTGATTTTGTGGGGGTTTTAAATTCGCCCCAAAACATCAATGATGTTATTATTTTTTTGAATAACATCATTGATTTTTTTCTTGAGGTTTTCCAATTCTAAATTACACCCCATGATCTCCCCGATCAGGATCTGGGCACTTTCTAATGTGAAAGGATCTCGATCCACAACATCACGAGCACCTAAAAATAGAGAAACCAAACAAAAACAGGTATCAAAAATCTGCCGGCATCCATCTCTTACCTGAGCGTGTGGTCGCAGATACTCACCTGTTGTGGTGTCAATTTCCACCACATCTTCTTCCTCCTCCTGCTCAGCTTGGGTTGGGGGTATTTCCCCTTCTTCCAGAGGTGGGGGGTCTTTCTGATATTGGGGTTGGGGTAAGGTCCATACTTCCCATCATAGTCGGCCTTCTTCAGGATGTCTACCATCTCCAACATCTCACCAAAGGACATATTTGTGGCCTTAAATCATCTCCTTCTGGATCGGGATGTTTCCGGATCCGGGCTTTCCTCCTCCTCATTGCTATAATTAGCACACACCTGCTCTGACTCCGCCATGTGCTCTTCACCCACTGCGCCGAACGAAAAGGGGCGGGGAATAGACTAGAAAGAACGTCAGGGGCGGGCATAGTTACACGCATGCGCAGTGTGTATAAAGTGTAACACGCGTGCGTATTACGTACGATCTGTGAGCGGAGGAAGGAGCATTGGAGGCACTGATCGTAATAACGAAGGTAAGAGACAAACTTGGGCCTATACTGCTTCTAGATTGAGGCCTATATTGTAACAAGATTAGGAGAGATTTGGCTGACATTAGGGTTTGTCTTGTGTTGTGTCTTGCAGTTAAAATGGATATCTTGAATGATACAGACTTCATGGCAATATTCATTGACATGTTCAGGGAGCTGCCTTGTCTGTGGGAGATCAACCACCCACATTATAGGAACCAAACAAAGAGGAAGGCTGCGCTGGATCAATTGTTGGAAATTGTGAAGCAGGTGATCCCCATGGCAGACATCACATATTTGAAGATCCTAATTGGTGGCCTGAGGAGCACATATGTAAGGGAGCGCCAGAAAGTCCACAATTCGCAGAGATCCGGAGCAGCAGATGACATCTATGTCCCCAGGATGTGGTACTATGACAGGCTGCATTTTCTGGCAGGCCAGACTGAACCCAGGTCATCACTCTCCAGTCTTCCTTCCACGCTTCCTTCCCCCCCAGCTGAGGCTTCTGACGCCCAACCTGGGCCTTCCAGGCAACAACATGTGGAGGAGCCCAGATTGAGCCAGGTATAGCATTCCTCTAAATATTACAGGTTGTCCAATCAATGATGTTAACTAGATGTTAGTTTGGAGTACTAATTTAGGATTGTGATTTATGATGCAAAACATTAAACCATGTCACTTTTTCATACACAGGGAAGTCTCAGCCAGGAGGTGGCCAGGCCGAGCAGGCTGCCTGATATGCCGGTCCCTCCCCTACACCCGCAAAGAGAAAGTGGCAGGAGGAGGAGTACCCTAGAGGAGGCTGCCATAGGCCTCTTTTGGAAGGCTACAGAGGCCCTGGGAGCACCACACACCATGGAGGATGACTTTGCTGCCATCATTGCCTGTAAAATGCAGTGGATGGAGGAGGGCCAACAACTCATGTGTGAGTCATTAATGTTGGAGGCTCTCAATAAGGGGTTGAGGGCCCAAATAACATCTGATACCCACCTTTGTGACCTCACACATGGTCCTCCTCCTCCAGGTCCTCCTCCTTCTCCTCCAGGTCCTACTAGTCCTCCTCCTCCTCCAGGTCCTACTCCTCCTCCTGCCACATCTCCAACAGCAGAGCCACAGCCAGGAAGGAAGCGTGGAAGGAAGACCAGAAAGTGAGGACCCTGGATCCAGTCTGGTCTGGCAAAAGATGCAGCCTCTTGTGGTACCACAGCCTGGGGACACAGATGTCATCTGCTGCTTTCCGGATCTCTGGGACTTCTGGACCAGACTGCAATTCCTTACATATGGACTCCTCAGGCCACCAATTTTGATGTTCAAGAATTAATGTCTGCCCTGGGGGTCCAAGGCTTCGCTAATTTCTCCTGTTTCTCCAGCGTTGCCTCCCTCTTTGTTTGGTTCTGAGCCCTTAATAAAGGAATTTTGGTTTGAATTATACTTGCCTATGTGTGTTTTCCTTCAAAAAGGACAGTTTTTTTGTGAGGATTCAGGTACATTTCAAAAATACAATGTGAAATTAACAAGAGACAACAACACCAAACAATCTCCTTGAGATTAAATAATAAAAGATATCAATGGTGTTGTGGTAACTTGACACACAAAACACACACAAAAATATTCTGGAGTAAAACTAAAAATAAAATAAAACAAAGATCAGCCTTTGAAAAAATACAAACATAAGATCCAAAAAAAAACTGGCTTTAAAAAAAAAAAAAAAGAAAAAATTTTTTGTCAGATGTGACAAATCAAAATATATTAAGGGAATCCCGATAAATAATAAAGAAAGAACCCTGTGAGAAGTCTGTGTGAATATGAGCAGCAAAACTACTTCATTCTTACCACACACGGTCGGAATTGACGCGATCGGATTTTGTTGTCGGAAAATTTTATAGCCTGCTCTCAAACTTTGTGTGTCGAAAAATCCAATGGAAAATGTCCAATGGAGCCCACACACGGTCGGAATTTCCGACAACACGCTCCGATCGGACATTTTCCATCGGAAAATCCAACCTTGTGTACGGGGCATTACTGTGCTATTTCAATACAGGTTTTCCATTGAACCTGACTGTGTGAATTTTTGCCACCACACCACGTCACACCCCACCTACAAGCAAATGAGTCATGGTTGTTAAGGACGTAGTGGCCGCCCTCTCCTTAACAACGAGCTATTCACAATGAATCCTAATGAAACAAATGCATTTGTTATGCAAAAAGATTGCAAAATCTTATTTTCTTCTAAAAAACAATCGTAACTAAAAGAAACACACATGTCTAAGCACCATGTGTTTTCCCTACGGCTGCAGTTTTGAAAAGGTGTAGGGGCTTTTTCCTGTGTTACCACAGTATAATGAAGTATAATTACAAGCATTTCATAAGTGCCAAAGGCTTTCATTGACAAGTACATGAAGTTTATGCGAAGAGTCGATATTTGCAGTGTTGACCCTTCTTTTTCAAGACCTCTGCAATTCGCCCTGGCATGCTGTCAATCAACTTCTGGGCCACATCATGACTGATAGCAGCCCATTCTTGCATAATCAGTGCTTGGAGGTTGTCAGAATTTGTGGGGTTTTTTTGTTCACCAGCCTCTTGAGGATTGACCACAAGTTCTCATTGGGATTAAGTTCTGGGGAGTTTCCTGGCCATGGAACCAAAATGTTGATGTTTTATTGCCCAAGCCACTTAGTTATCACTTTTGCTTTATGGCAAGGTGCTCCATTATGCTCGAAAAGGCATTGTTTGTCACCAAACTGTTCTTGTATGGTTGGGAGAAGTTGCTCTCGGAGTATATATTTGTACAATTCTTTATCTAGGCTGTGTTCATAGACAATATTGTGAGTAAACCCACTCCCTTGGCTGAGAAGCAACCCCACACATGAATGGTCTCAGGATGCTTTATTGTTGGCATGACACAGAACTGATGGTAGTGTTCACCTTTTCTTCTCCAGACAAGGTTTTTTCCGGATGCCCCAAACAATCAGAGAGGGGATTCATCAGAGAAAATGACTTTTGGCCATGGCTGTATACATAATCTTAAAGCAGAGTTCCACCCAAAAATGGAACTTCTGCTTTAAGGGAAGGTGACCCCCTGACATGCCACATTTGGCATGTCATTTTCCGGCACCGGAAGGAAGATCACCTCTCCCCCTCCCTCTCGGCAATGATCTGGGACATGTCACAGATCCCAGATGATTGCCCGGCCAGTCACAGCACGCAGCGCGGCTCACGCATGCACAGTGCATGCCCGGCTGTGAAGCCACAGCCGGGCGCCCACAGTGACAATGTCGGCGCCGCAGAGAGGAGGGGGGGATGAGCGGGGCTTCGTCTCCCCGCATCGCTGGACCCTGTGACAGGTAAGTGTCTGATTATTAAAAGTCAGCAGCTGCAGTATTTGTAGCTGCTGACTTTTAATTTTTTTTTATTATTGGAACTCTGCTTCAAAGTGTTTATAAAGGCAAAAATGTTTTTTACCCTAATGCATTCTCTGCACTAAGGAAAAAAAACTTTCAGAAGTTTCTCCCCCCCAGCCCCATCTTAGACACTTACCTGAGCCTGATCTCAATCCAGTGCTGTGTCCATCTGCAGCAGCTTTTTTCCCCTCTATCTCTTCTCACAAGAGATTTATCCATTGACTCCTACTGCTGCAGGAAAAAAACCTGTGAGGAGTGGGGGGCTGGGTTATACCCAAGCCATGCTATGTGTGTCTGTGGATGCACACAGCTCAGCTCGAGATCAAGCCTGCACGTTTGCTGCCATAGCAAGCGGGGCAGACAGAGAAGAGGAGGAGCACTTTGGGGAGAAGAAGAGAATAGCATTGGCTGGGGACACCAGAAGAGGAGGTTCAGGGCTGCTCTGTGCAAAATAATGCAAAGCTCTATCTCTCTCCCTCACTGGACATTGACTCCTGCTGCTGCCAATCATAGCCTGTGAGGAGAGAGTGGGGGCACAAGTCCCCCTATAGAAAGCAGCTCGCTTTGGGGGGGCATTCGGCAGGAAGAGAAGCCAGGAGTGCCGATGAGGGACCCCTGAAGAGGAAGAATAGGGCTGCTCTGTGCAAAACCATTATACAGAGTGGGTAAGTATGGCATGTTTGTTATTTAAAAAAAAAATAACCTTCACAATCACTTTAAAACAAAAAGAAAGATATGTTGGACTTTCAAGGTACTACAAGACACTGGACATTTCTCAAATTTTTTGCAATCAGAAATGTTAGAAAAAACATACATATCCACAAGAAAGGAAATAAATACAATAAATAAAAAACAGAAAAACAAATCGACCTCCAACACCCACCGAAATTTGTGATGGGCTTAGTACATTCAGTCTTAACAGCAATCACTGTATCATTAAAGCTTAATTTCTTGGTATACATAATTTTACATATTTACATTGGTCCAGCTTGGTCCAGTATGTATGTGTCATACCTGGAAGATCCTTGTGGAAGTGTGATTGCCGTTAGTTTCCGGGCCCCCTGCCGAGTGGCTGCCCTGCTGCATTGTAAACACATGGGTGTCATTCAGAGAATACTTCGCATTTTATCAATGAATGAAATTCTTCTCTGATTGAAAAAGGTGGAGAGGTGGCTGGTGACATCAAAGGGACAAATCCTGTATTGCAGAGATGTACTGCATGTGCTTATCTATCTCATAGCTCCCAACTGTCCCTGATTTCCAAGGACTGTCCCTGATTTCCATCATTTGTCCCTCATTGGTCTGATCTATAGTATATAGCTGTATATAAAATGCACTTTTTATCTTTCAAAAAGTCTTTCTCAGTGCTAAACCTTTCATCCAATTTGTAAATTGCTGCATTTGTAAATTTTAAAAGCCAATATAAAAGAACGGTAAAAAAGCATTTGTGGATTTAACCAATCATTTTTTTAAATAATTCTCCTTTAAGGGAGCCTGACAGGGATGTGTCCTGTGCCTACATACTTTTGCTAATAAGTGTCCCTCATTCCCATCTCAAAAAATTGGGAGGTATGTCTTGCTCAGACACACACTTTAAAGTAACACGAAAGCTTTATTTTTTTTTTAAATAACAAACATGTCATACTTACCTCCACTGTGCAGCTCGTTTTGCACAGAGTGGCCCCGATCCTCCTCTTCTGGGGTCCCTCGGCAGCTCTCGCGGCCCCTCCCTGCATTAGGTAACCCCCTAGGAGAAGCGCTCTCCCAAGGGGGTAACCTTACGTGCATGCTCCCGAATCATTCATTCGGTGTCCATAGAAGCTGAATGCATGACTCGGCCCCGCCTCCCGGATCATTGGATTTGATTGACAGCAGCAGGAGCCAATGGCTGTGCTGCTATCAATCCATCCAATCAGGACCCGAGACACCGGCTTTTGCTGGTGTGCTCATCCCCAGGATGAGATAGAGGGGGTACAGGTAAGTAAAACGGGGGGGCTCGGGGGGGGGGCTGCAGCATTACAGGAGGTTTTATACCTCAATGCATGGAATGCATTGAGGTGAAAAACCTTGAAGGTTTACAGCCCCTTTTAGTTAAAATCAAACAATCTGTCTTGTTTGACACTTTATTCGCTTTGCCTATCTTTTCCTTTTCACATAAGTTATAATCACTTCTTGCTTTTCTCATATCCTCTTAAATAGAAGCAGCAGAACAGTTGGGCTTTCAGGTCAGAAATAACCGAGGAGCCGTACGGCTACATGAGTGGTAGTAACACCCCCACTATTCTCTGGACGTTTCCCTGTGCCTTCTATCTGTTCATCCAGTACGTCTTTCAGATCAATTAAGAACTCCCCAGAAGAGCGCGCAATTCCCCCCTGAGCCATGTACAACCTTGACAACCCAATGAATCCAAACAGCCTGACTGCATTTTATATCAAACATAATGCCTGTGCGTGAAGAGGATTATAAAGATACTGATCATACCTCACCATCGATGCAAAGCAGAAAAACAATGCATGCCGTATTGGGAAAATATAACTGATGTGTTCCCTTTACTTGTAGGGTCATTCATCTTCAGATGGTGATAATAGAAATATAACCTGTACTTCCTATAAAATAATTAAAGTGTTATTAAACCCACAACAGTAAAATCAGTCTGTATATGCAGTAAAGCATGCTTGTTATACTCACTGTGGAACTTAAGGGGTCAATCCTCTGCATTGTGTAAAAAGGCTGTTTGATCCTGTATGCACAGATCCTCCTCTTCTTGTATTGTCCCCATAACATGTCCGGATAGGCCAAAGTTACTGGAGTCAGTCTGCACATGTTCAGTTTGGTATGTATTGCTAGAGAGTTTTTTTATCTTCTTGGGAGGGTGCATGTGATCAGCACAGGGCCAATCAGCACTGTCTAGACCAGTGTTTCTCAATTCCAGTCCTTAAAGCACACCAACAGGTCATGTTTTCAGGATTTCCCTCAGATGAAACAGTTGTGGTAATTACTAAGGCAGTGAAACTGATCAAATCACCTGTGCAAAATAATGGAGAGCCTGAAAACATGACCTGTTGGTGTGCCTTGAGGACTGGAATTGAGAAACACTGGTCTAGACAGAGGGTCAGGGGTCCTGAATCATGATAGGACAGCCAATGCAGTATGAAAACTCCTCATACAAGCTTTAACCAGACACTGATAGAAGTCACAAGACTGATATATACCTCTGATGAGAAAAGGTATTTAGCAGTTTATATTTACTAAAATTATTGCATTTCCATGTTATGTGTACTGTGGGAGACCAGATATAGTGAATGCAGAGTCCTGGGTTTAGTAACACTTTAACAACATCAGCTCTGGAAGATTTTACTCCCTTCCTGACCAGAGCACTTTTTGCGATTCGGCACTGCGTTGCTTTAACTGACAATTACGCGGTCGTACAACGTTGCACGTTGATGTCCTTTTTCTTCCCACAAATAGAGCTTTTTTTTGGTGGTATTTGATCACCTCTGCGGTTTTTATTTTTTGCGCTATAAACAAACAAAGAGCAACAATTTTGAAAAAACACATTATTTTTTACTTTTTGCTATAATAAATATCCCCTAAAAATATATAAAAAAAACTATTTTTTTCCTCAGTTTAGGCCGATATGTATTCTTCTACATATTTTTGGTAAAAAAAAATCGCAATAAGCATATATTGATTGGTTTGCGCAAAAGTTATAGTGTCTACAAAATATGAGATAGATTTATAGCATTTTTATCATTAATTATTTTTTTTACTAGTAATGGCGGCGATCTGCAATTTTTATAATTACTGCGACATTATGGTGGACACATCGGACAATTTTGACACATTTTTGGGACCATTGGCATTAATACAGCGATCAGTGCGATTAAAAATGCATTGATTACTGTAAAAATGTCACTGACAGTGAAGGGGATAACACTAGGGGGGAGTGAAGGGGTTACGTGTGTCCTAGTTTGTGTTCTAACTGAAGGGGGGGGGGGACTGTGCAGGGAAGATAACAGATTGTCTCTTCATACTCCGTATGAAGAGAAGATCTGTCTGTTCTCCCCTCAGAGAACCGAGTTCTCCGTGTCTCAGAAACGATCGCTGGGCACTCGCACCGGCTCGGGGGGAAGAGCGGGGGGGGGGCGCGCGCGCCCCCTAGTGGCCACAGGGCGAAGCGACGTTACATAACGTCGTTTCGCCTAGCCGTGCCATTCTGCTGCAGTACAACTGCGGCGGCTGGTCGGCATGTGGTTAATGGATCATTTTCAATAGCTCTCTAATTTGAGTGCAAATGAACGTTCTGCTTCACTAAATGGCATGCACATTTATACTATGCATGCCACTTCTCAGGGCTTTTTTTCAGCGGGAACACAGGGGATCGCAGTGCTGGCACCTCCAGCACTGAATGTATGTAAGGGCAAGGGGTGTGCTGCAGGGTCTATTAATACTGGCTGCTGGGGAATCTATTGTCACTGGAGGGGATCTATTTTTGCAGGGGGGACTATTGTTGCTGGAGATTTCTATTGTTGCTGGTGGTGGGTCTTTTGTTGCTGGGGGTCAGTTGTTTCTAGGAGGGATCTACTGTTGATAGAGGGGTCTATTGTTGCTAGCTGTTGGAGGGTTTATTGATGCTTGCTGCGGGGAGATTTGTTGCTGCTGCCGGGGTCTATTGTTGCTGGGGGGTATATTGTTGCAAGCTGTTCATTGTTGCATGAGAGGATCTGTTGTTAATGGAGGGGTCTGTTGTTGCTGGCTGCAAGGGCTTTACTTTACTGCCTTTCTTATCATTGACAAATTCCATGCAAATTACTTAGCAGTACTGGGAGGTGGGTAGGGGTTGGAACCAAGGGATGGTGCTCGGAGGTGGGTGGGTGGGGGGGGGGGTAGAGACAAGGTATGACTCTGAAAGAGAGAACTCCTGCACATATTCTCTAAGAAAAAAAAGCCCTGCCTCTTCTATAGTTCCAAATTTATAGACCCTAAAGCCTTATGCTTACTGGCATTTGCCCGGCTCTTCTGGATACCTTTTATCCTGGCAGAAGAAAAGCAGCGTAAAAAATGTGCCTAAAGCTGCGTTTTGCAAAAGCATTTAAGCGTTCATTTGTTCCATTGGCCAGAATATTATTTTATTCTGGTCATTGAAATGAATGAACGCTCAAGCACTAAAAACGTGCCTAGTGTTTAGGCGTGTGTAGACACGTTTAGGTGCGTCAGGTGAGTTTTCTGCTAAAAACGCTCCTCTCCTGCATGCGCAAGTTATTTTTTTTTCCTACCCCTAAATGCTCTTGTAAATGCCTATATATACATGGACACATAGGCTAAAATAGAGGGGCATTTAGAAGCAAAAAAAGTAAAATGCCTTTAAAAGTGGCATTTTTGACGTCCAGTATGCATGAGGCCTAATTGCAGTTTTGACAGGTTCCATTCAAAATAACTTTATTGCAAACTGCAGGACAATACACCCAAAATACAGTATACAGGACCTAACTACAATATACTGCAATTAAATGTATTGGTGGAAGTCTTTGAAAATGATGGATTTTCCAATATGCATATATGAGAAAATGCAGCAAATGCATAAGAAAGGCTTCTGTTGAGTCCTAAGGCATCACCAATTTTGTGTTTAGAATAACAAGAGATTGTCTGGAAAATGCAGACTTATGCCGCGTACACATGAGCGGACTTTGTGGCATACTTTGCCCGGCGGACTTTTCGACTGACTTTATGACGGACTTTCTGAATGAACGGACTTGCCTACACACAATCAACCAAAGTCCGACGAATTTGTATGTGATGACGTACGACCGGACTAAAACAAGGAAGTTCATAGCCATAGCCCTAGCGTGGCTTTTTGTCCTTCGAAATAGCATACAGACGAGCGGACTTTTCGACCGGACTCAGGTCCGTCGGATAGATTTGAAACATATTTCAAATCTAAGTCCGGCAAACTTTTGAGAAAAAAAAGTCCGCTGGAGCCCATACACGATCAAATTGTCCGACGGACTCCGGTATGCCGGAAAAGTTTGCCGGAAAGTCCGCTCGTGTGTACGCGGCATAAGCCACCTGATTCAGCAGCTTTATGCTGCTGTATGGCTCTCATTTAACTACACAGCACCAGTCCCATGTTTACATAGAAATTTCCCATTGGTACATTGGTTGTTTGACACAGGAAGAGATTATGGGGCAGAAGGCCAGGCTCAGTCGCAAAGTGTGACTTATGCAACCCTGGTAGTTCTGCCAGTAGTGTCGGTGTGGACCGTGAATGGTGTCAGTCAGTAGGGCAGTGAACGTGATAAGTAGGGTAGTGGACATGGTCAGTAGAGCAGTGGACATGGTCAGTAGAGCAATGGCCATGGCCAGTAGGGCAGTGGACATGGTCAGTAGTGCAGTGGACATGGTCAGTAGGGCAGTGGACGTGGTCAGTAGGGCAGTGGATGAGATCAGTAGGGCAGTGGACGAGGTCAGTAGGACAGTGGACGAGGTCAGTAGGGCACTGGACGTGGTCAGTAGGGCAGTGGACGAGGTCAGTAGGGCAGTGGCTGTGGCCAGTAGGGCAGTGCACATGGTCAGTAGTGCAGTTGACATGATTAGTAGAGCAGAGGATGTGGTCAGTAGAGCAGTGGACGTTGTCAGTAGAGCAGTGGACGTGGTCAGTAGAGCAATTGACATGGTCAGTAGGGCAGTGGACGTTATCAGTAGAGCAGTGGACATGGTCAGTAGGGCAGTGGACGTGGTCAGTAGAGCAGTGGACGTTGTTAGTAGAGCAGTGGACGTTGTCAGTAGGGCAGTGGACGAGGACAGTAGGGCAGTGGATGGGGTCAGTAGGGTAGTGGGTGGGGTTAGTAGTTTTTATTTTTTGTTATTTTATTTTTTTATTATTTTTTTTACCATTTTATTTTATTTTACTATTTTATTTTTTAGTTTTTTTTTACAATCTTTGATGGGAGAGGGGGAATGAAGGGCAGTATGAGGAGACAGCATGATGGGAGGGGGGGCAGTGGAGGGCAGTATGGGGGGACAGCATGACTGGAGTGGGGGCAGTATGGGAGGGAGCAGAGTGATAGTCAGTAGCACACCTGGAACACTATACTCGCTCTGCTGTGACAGAGAGTTTGTTGCTTACCAGGAGTGGCCTCGAGGCAGGGAGCATTTCTCCTACCATTCCAGAACAGCCTTGAACAGCCTTGAGGCAGGAAGCGGGAGCCAGAGTTGGGGGGAACTGGGAGGCGGAGCTGGCGGTCCTGGGTACAGGTGACCGCTTGCCTCTTGACTCTTGGCTGGATAGGAGGGCCGTAGGGGAGGCATATAGGAGAACCGATCCTGCTCCTGCAGCCACTGAAAGACCTGCAGGAGACAGGAGTAGAATAGAGGAGATCGGTTCTCCTATATGCCGCCCCGCAGGCCCTCCTATCCAGGCTGGTGCTAGCTGAATCCAAAGTGTAAAGTCAAGAGGCAAGCAGTCTTCCGTTCCTAGGACCGCCAGCTTCGCCCCCAGCTCTGACTCCGGCTCTGACTCACACAAGTGTAGACACACCCGACAGGGAAGCCGCATGGGCCCCCTGCAGCCTGGAGCCGGGTCGTAATCGCAACTCTGGCACTCCCTATAGCTGGTCATTGAAATGAATGAACGCTCAAGCACTAAACGTGCCTAGTGTTTAGGCGTGTGTAGACATGTTTAGGTGCGTCAGGTGAGTTTTCTGCTAAAAATGCTCCTCTCCTGCATGTGCAAGTGATTTTTTTTTCCTGCCCCTAAATACTCCTGTAAATGCCTATATATGCATGGACACATAGGCTAAAATAGAGGGGCATTTAGAGGCAAAAAAAGTAAAATGCCTTTAAAAGTGGCATTTTTGACGTCCAGTATGCATGAGGCCTAATTGCAATTTTGAAAGGTTCCATTCAAATTAACTTCATTGCAAACTGCAGGACAATACACCCAAAATACAGTATAGAGGACCTAACTACAATATGCTGCAATTAAATGTATTGGTGGAAGTCTTTGAAGATGATGGATTTTCCAATATGCATATATGAGAAAATGCAGCAAATGCATAAGAAAGGCATCTGTTGAGCCCTAAGACATCACCAATTTCGTGCTTAGAATAACAAGAGATTGTCTGGAAAATGCAGACTAAGCCACCTGATTCAGCAGCCTTATGCTGCTGTATGGCTCTCAAAGTGTTACTAAACCCAGGACTCTGCATTCACTATATCTGGTCTCCCACAGTACACAGAACATGGAAATGCAATTATTTTAGTAAATATAAACTGCTAAATAACTTTTCTCATCAGCATTATATAGCATTCTTATGACTTCTATCAGTGTCCGGCCGAGCACTGGTTAAACCTTGTAGGAGGAGTTTTCATTCTCCTATGACTGTCTTATAAGGCTGCATGACCCCTAACTTTCTGTCTAGACAGTGTTGATTGGCCATGTGCTGATCACATGTACCCTTCCGAAAAAAAACTCTCTAAGGATACACACTAAACTGAGCATGTGCAGGGTGCCCCCAAAGCTCTGTACTGTCAGGAGATGGATTGAGGACAGTGGAAGTGAGTATAACAAGCATGCTTTACTGCATATACACACTGATTTTACTGTTGTGCGTTTATTAAATCTTTAGCCAATTGTATGGCATGACATGTTTGTATGTTTTTAACATGTGTATAAAAGTTTTTTATATTTTTTATAATTTTGTTTGTTCTATGGTGCTATAGCACACATTGAGACCCCCAAAAATCTATTGCTACAACAAATTGTTTTCTGGGTTATGCTTATAATTGGATACAGAAAACAAGGTTGTAGTAGACATGTACAGAACAGAAAAATTTGTTTCATAACAGATTCAACATGTTACTAATTTAATTTAGTTGATTTGTTTCGGAATTTGTTTCATTTCCACTGGGTGCAGCGGTTCGGCAGGCGGTGTGATTGACGATGCATCTACACAGAGTGACATTGTTTTTTATTTTTTAATAAAGTACTTGTCAAAAACTTGTGTACTGTCTTTATTCACTTTGTACACTTTTTTGGTGAATGGGTAGGGGTACTATATACCCAAAACTCATTCACATAGGGGTGGGCCGGGATCTGGGGGCCCCCTTGTTATGTTGCCGGCATTCTTTTGTTGAGTCATCGGCTGTTAAGGACGTGGCAGCCAGCTTCCGGGCCCACTCCTTAACAACCAGCTATTCTTCACACAGAATTTGAATTGGTCGATCATTTTTCAACCGATCCTATTTTGAAACATCTTAAAAATTTGGAACTCATTGGAGCTGAAGCAAAATTGAGTTGAATTCACCTTTTGTGTCTTATTGAAGAGATACGCTGCCTCTGGATGGTGCCATGTCAGCAGTTGACCATACTTTCAGTAGATATTTTAATGCATAATGCTTAGACCGACATTTGAAACAGAACACTCATAGGTACCCTTAAGGATGTCTAATGTATTTTACTTAATTAACCTTATTAATATAACAAAAATAGCCAATTTGTCCCTGTTTTTTTTTTTGTTTCCATCCATCATTTCTACCCATTTTGTTTTTTGTTTTGTTTAGCTCTGCATTGGTTTTGACCCTATCACAATATTTATCCCTTTGCCATCCCTTTCAGTTTTCCAAGGACCAAAAGGTGGTAACCCTAAGGCCGTCAGACAGCAGCTGTCATTTATGTACTTGCCACTGTCCTGGTCACTGTACATGCCGACATGCAAGTATGACCCTACTTGACTCAGCTTGGGGTTTAAAGCACTTTGGCATCTTCGCCTTGGGTACCAGAAGGCCTTGTCCATTCACTGAGCATTATCCCTATGCTGCAGGTTACAGATGATTATAGGGAGCAAGGAAATAACATCCAAACCCTACATTAGGTACATGAAACCCGTAAATCTTCCTGATGACGCATTCTATGATGCGAAACGCGTAGAGGCTGCTGGGAGATTTTTTTGCACCACGTGACCGGACAGGAACGGGAACGAGGCTTGAGGTGCAAGCCAAGCATGGAGACCGCACATTATCAACAGGCGGACCATGCAAACAGCCAGACACCCGCCCGTAACTGCTGGATAAGCTTTGTGCCGGCTCGAGGGCACTTTTAAATGTGAGTGGATACTCTTTCTTTGAATTTTAAAATAAATAGTTTAAACATATTGCGCTATGATCGCTTTTTGTCCCTATGCTTCTATATGAGGAATACTAGAGTCCAAGGTTAGCCGGTGAGGAGTGTTACATAGGTGGAGTGGTTATCCCTTGAATGAACCAAAGGCGCATCTTTATATAAGCATCTGGTGAGTGGCCAATCTGGATGGTGGAGGTGTCTCACTAAGTCACACATGATTATTAAAGGAACATAGGAGCACGGCAGTCACAATAATCGAAGAAGGATTTTGGAGCATGTTTAAAGGACTTTTTATGTATTGGATGTTTAATTTTGGTTTGATTTAAAACACATGATAATATTTATAAGTGGTTGTTTTGAAAAAGGGAATAATACAAGTGGTGGTAATTTGAAAGTAGCACATTCACACGTATACATTAGCATTTTCAGCCCACCTCAGTGAGGGGTTTTTTTGAATGCAGCAACTTTGACACACATATTTTTTGAAAAGTAGTGGTTTTGCACCGGTGACATACACACATTCACATAATATGTATCACATGGAAAACAAAACAAAAACTGTACACAAGAATGTCATACAATGTAAATGCCCTGATACCCCACGTGTTTCCAGTATGAAATGTTCTAATACCTTCTTCAGGGGCTGAGGGTTTGAAAAGTTTTTTACATATAAAACCCCCAAAATATTATTTTTTTTGAAAGCAGACACTATAGAGAATAAAATGTTGGTAGTTCTAATCCTTTTTGTTACACAACATTAGCACAACATTTCAGAAAAAAATGCATTAAAGTTTATTTATGGGCACATAAATGCAATTTATTACCTAATTTTTTTGGTAAACAATAAAAGATGAGTTTTGGCGAGTAAATAGATACCCATCTCAAACCTTAAAATTGCGTGTGCCCGCAAAGCTTTAAAAGCCTCTACAGGTCATCGTTTTAGAGTTACGCAAAAGCACTTGTGCTAAAATTATTGCTCTCACTCTGGCATGCATGCTGATATATAACATGTGTAAGACAATCACAGTTTTCATACATAGGTGTGCCAACACATGCATTTTTGTAGGTGTGGGTATGTGGGTGTGTGTGTGTGTGGGGGGGGGGGGGGGTCTAAAATGTTTTTACTTATTTTTTTTTTATTTTTATATGCCTCCTTATATGCTTAAAACATGTTTTGGTTTAATTTTTAGTTATTTATGTTCACATAACTTTTATTGCTATCCCATAGGGGACCTATAGCCCCCTATGTGACAGCATACAGGTGACAGTTTCTCTTTATTAGACCCTGGATGTCTCCTCTCTAATTCACTGCAGCTGATGGAACACAGACCGTGTTCCATCAGATGCTTCCCCCAGCACTGATCCTGGAGAATGACAGCTTCTGTCCAGGAAGTGACGTCATATACGTCACTTCCTGGTCTGTGTACAGCAGGGAGGCTGAGCTGCACCTGGTGAACATGGCAGAGAGTCGCATGTGTGTGTGTGTGTGGGGGGGGGGTAGAACATTGCAGCGGTGGTGGAAGTGATAGGTGGCTTCACAGCCGCTTGCATCACTTCCATATGAAAGCAGACAGTCAGCTTCACTAAAGTACACATGTAAAAAACACATCTACAGCACTGTAAAAATTGTAATCCCCAGCAAGTAGCTGGGGATTCGGATTTTACCGCCCCCCCCCCCCCCCCCCCCCATCCTGACGCCCTATGTCAACTGCTTAAACCACCTTATGGTAGCACCGGCCCTGGGGTTATCAGTGGGGATAGTGTCAATGGATAATGGATAGATGATGAAGAAGCAATGAAGATTCATTAAACAGTGAGGTCTGAATGCAACCTTCCTAATAAAATATTGGGAGCTATACTGAAAAAAAACATATCATCATTTAACCATTATAACACATCCTTTTTATTATACAAAATTAGGAAAAACATTCCATTTCTGTGAGTGGTTATGCATTGTGACTTATTTTGACTGCAAAGGAAACAAATTATATTTATAAGAGCTGCAGTAAAGAAAACAACTGTTATTAACAGAATGCACAATTATATATCATTAAAAGGAGTAATATACTGTGTAAAATATTTGCAACCAAAAATATTTTCTAGTGCTAAAGCTCTTCTTTTCCAGTTTATGTAAATATAAGCTAAAAACAATGAGTCACGTTTTCTTTGCTCCCTAGAGCTGATGCGTTAATAGGACTGCCATGGAAGCCATATATTATTCATTAAATTATATACTTTCCCTGTTTGTCAGACAGAATAAAGGAAGGATGTAGGAGAGAAGGAAGAGCTTATATATATAACACTATGTTTTATGTCAGGCCATGTAAAGTCCTGCATGCTTATCCAACAGGGTAAAGAGCAAAGTGCAAAAGGTTCTAACTCAACGCAACCAATCAAAATTCGTCTTTTAGTGTTCTTGCTTCAATAAAGCCAATAAAATGCCCATATGTGGTCTAGATTTTCTTTTTGAATATTCATAGAAAAATTATTTGTCAGAACATTCTTTTTTGCCATTGTTGAGTCAACACATAAGCGCTTAAAACTTCATCCAGGCCTGCTATTTGAATGAAATCCCAACATATTAAATAGGTTCAATTACAGCATGTATGATTTTTCCCTAATGAAAACCACATTCACAAAAAGAATTTCGGTCATTCAAAAAAATATAGATATATTTTCTCGCTCCTAGAGTTTCTAGAGTAAAGCGATAATGTGCGAGATGGTGAAAAGGCCATATTGCGCAGTGGGAGGCACCTAAAGAGGTATGGTTCAATAAAGCTTTAGCCTATTCTCTGTGTTCATTAGGGATGAGCCCGATGTTCAAGTCGAACGTAAGTTTGACTCAAACATGGGGTGTTTGCCCGTTTGCCGAATACCGAACATTATGGGGCGTTTGTGGGAAATTTGAGCGCCCACAGAACGCTCCATAATTACTGGCGAGACTGTCAATGCACTGCAAGGTCACAGTGCATTGACGGCTGCTGATTGGCCAAAGCACGCACCTGACCTACATGCTTTGGCCAATCACAGCGCGCTCTGCTGTGAGAGCCATGATTGGCCAAAAGCCTTTGGCCAATCATGGCTCAGGGGGCTGAGTCCACGCCCCACACTATGTAAGGTTGCTTACACGGCAGTCATACATAGTTTTATGAATGAGAGCAACAAAATTACATTTGTAAAGGAAAACATGTCATTTAAAACTGCTCGCAGCTGTAATGTATTGTCGGATCCCAGCAATATACATAAAAATTATTGAAAAAAACGGCATGGGTTCCCCCCAGTCCATTACCAGGCCCTTTGGGGCATGAGGGCATGTGGCCTGGTACGGTTCGGGGGGGGGGGGGGGACGAGAGTGCCTTTTCCTGCGGCCTGCCAGGTTGCATGCTCTGGTAAGGGTCTGGTATGGATTTTGAGGGGACCCCCATGCAATTTTTTTTTTTAATTTTGGTGCGGGGTTCCCCTTAATATTTACACCAGACCCAAAGGGCCCTGGTAATGGACTGGGGGGGGGGAGCATGCCGTTTTCTTCAATGATTTTTATCAATATTTCCTGGATATCTGACAATTCATTACAGCCATGAGCAGTTTTAAATTACATTTTTTCCTTTAGAAATTTCATTTTGCTGTGGTACTGTTCTAAACACAGTAAAGATGCGCTACTTTACAGACATACTAAGGACACTCCCCAGGCACGATATTTAAAGGAATATTTCATTTTTATTGTTTCACTTTAAGCATTATTAAAATCACTGCTATGGCAAAACACTTTTTATGGCAATAACATGCATATAAGCCTTTAAAATTAGCACCTTTGATTTTTCATGTTTGTGTCCCATAGACTTTAACAGTGTTCGTCCTAATTTTTTGCCTGTTCGCAAGTTCTGGTGCGAACCGAACTGGGGAATGTTCGGCTTATGCCTAGTGTACATGCATAATGTACATATGCCACAGTGCTGGTACCCAGAAATCACATTGCTTCCTGTCTTACTGCCTGTCAGTAACCTCTACAGTGCAATCCAAATGCGGAAAGGGAGATTAGACACACGTTAAGACACTCTTTTAACCCCATTTTTGCTGACAAATGCACTGCAGTGCATGCAATTGCAGGGAGTTTGTGGTTCCCCCCAGTCCATTACCAGGCCCTTTGGGGCATGAGAGCATGTGGCCTGGTACGGTTCGGGGGGGGGGACGAGAGTGCCTTTTCCTGCGGCCTGCCAGGTTGCATGCTCGAAAAAGGGTCTGGTATGGATTTTGAGGGGACCCCCATGCAATTTTTTTTTTAATTTTGGTGCGGGGTTCCCTTTAATATTCACACCAGACCCAAAGGGCCCTGGTAATGGACTGGGGGGGGGGCATGCCGTTTTCTTCAATGATTTTTATCAATATTTCCTGGATATCTGACAATTCATTACAGCCATGAGCAGTTTTAAATGACATTTTTTCCTTTAGAAATTTCATTTTGCTGTGGTACTGTTCTAAACACATGAAAGATGCGCTACTTTACAGACATACTAAGGACACTCCCCAGGCACGATATTTAAAGGAATATTTCATTTTTATTGTTTCACTTTAAGCATTATTAAAATCACTGCTATGGCAAACACTTTTTATGGCAATAACATGCATATAAGCCTTTAAAATTAGCACCTTTGATTTTTCATGTTCGTGTCCCATAGACTTTAACAGTGTTTGCCCTAATTTTTTGCCTGTTTGCAAGTTCTGGTGCGAACCGAACTGGGGAATGTTCGGCTTATGCCTAGTGTACATGCATAATGTACATATGCCACAGTGCTGGTACCCAGAAAATATGCTTTATTTACCAGTCTTCACAGACAAGCATAAACCTCAGGACAAAGGATGATTTCTTAAAAATTATACTCTTTCATTTTATTTGATTTTTCGTACCAACAAAGCTATCACTTTTTCTGAACCTACCTTAAAGTAGAACTCCAATAAAACCAACAACTGACAATTAAAACTTTGGTCAGGATTACAAAACGTACAATTTTTGCTGACAAATGCACTGCAGTGCATGCAATTGCAGGGAGTTTGTGGCACTTGCCTATTTAATTGAATGTGTAGCGTTGGGAAGGCTTGCCGCCCATTGATCGCTACATCTTGGGTGAACATTACAGCGGGCGTGAAGTAAAGCATTGTGCCCGTGGCATGTAAACATCACCACCCGCTGTCTATTGCTGTTTAAGGGGGGGGGGCAGTTGGCTGGTGGCAAAAGCGCAGCTCAACCATGCATTTTTGCCTCCCCCCCAGCTGCAAATCTAAATGACGCTTTACTGAAGTAACTAGGGGAGAAACTAGTGCCTGAATAAGAAATAAATGGTACACAAGAAATAACTAGTTAGACCTTGTGTACTAGAGAGTGAAGCATGGGGATCAGGTGCATCCAAACACTAGTCCACACAGGCACTACACACTTCCTAAGTGTCAGAGGTGCCGGTAACAGTGTTGGTGCTGCTGGTACTGAGTACTGTCCACATGCTGGCTGAAAAAAAGCCTTGAGTAGAGTTGACCCTCAGTGGGCATAATGTGGCCCCTTCTAGATAAATTCCAATTCACCCCACTATTAGATCTTACTTTTTCATGCCTGGTATAAAAAACCTTAGCAACCCACTAAGTTTATATGTTATGAGATTGCAGAGATATGATACTTTATCATATCCGCTAGCTCCATATTTTCTCTACACAACCCCTTCTGTGGCTAGTTAATTGTCAGGAACTCACAGATGTAGGATGCTCTCAAAGACCACCTTCATTTCCTGCTACAGTTCCAACAATATATGAGGCATCCTGTGTCCTATAGTATGATGCATTCAGAAACAAAAAAAGCAGGTAAAAAGCTATTCACTTTGCTCGTTTTGTCGGAAGTTGATGTTTTGTATGAAGTTTGTCTTTTAAAAAGGTCACTGTAATTGCAATGTATTTTGTAAAGCATCTCGGAAAATCATTGGTGTATTGCATAAACTGTTCTCTTTCTAAAAACAGATCACCAGCATAGCACTGTATTGCGTTACATTGGCATTGAGTGGGAGATCAGCCTCCTCATCATATGCTCTTCTTGTAAGACACTTTCACACTTAAAGGGAAAATCTAGATACAAGAACCACTGAAGCAAGAGTAAAAACCCCAAAAAAAATAACACACACTCATACCTACATACAGTATCTCACAAAAGTGAGTACACCCCCCACATTTTTGTAAATATTTTATTATATTTTTTCATGTGACAACACTGAAGAAATGACACTTTTCTACAATGTAAAGTAGTGAGTGTACAGCTTGTATAACAGTGTAAATTTGCTGTACCATCAAAATAACTCAACACACGGCCATTAATGTCTAAACCGCTGGCAACAAAAGTGGGTACACCCCTAAGTGAAAATGTCCAAATTGGGCCCAAAGTGTCATATTTTGTGTGGCCACCATTATTTTCCAGGAAGGCAATGGTCGTCTTGGAGGTGTGTTTGGAGTTGTTATCATTTTGGAATACTGCCCTGATTCAGATGGTGTCATGCATATGTGGAGGCAACCAGGTGAGTACAAAGACAAGTGTGTCTTGCCTACAGTCAAGCATGGTGGTGGTAGTGTCATGGTCTGGGGCTGCATGAGTGCTGCCTGTGTCTTGCCAAGAAAGTTCCCCTCGGTGGATAAGAACCCCCCTCTACTGCACGGGCGCATCGCTTGCGCAGTAGGAACAACAAGGGAGCCGCCAAAAAGAGCCGAAGCTGAACACCAGAGTCAGCTGTACATGGCGCCTGCGTGCAAAGACAATTTTAATAAAAAAGAGTTTGTAACAGACCCCTCGCGGGCTCTCTACACTCGCCGCGCTTCGGGCACGGCCTCGCTGCGCTCGGCATATTATTATTCTAGCTCTATGTCCACTTGGATGGTGGGGCTTTACCGTGGACATAGGGTAGAATGTAGTGCGCAGGCGCCATGTACAGCTGACTCAGGTGTTCAGCTCTTTTCGGCGGCTCCCTTGTTGTTCCTACTGCGCAAGCGCTGCGCCTGTGCAGTAGAGGGGGGGTCCTTATCCGCCGGGGAAACTTTCTCGGCAAGACACTGGCAGCACTCATGCAGCCCCAGACCATGACACTACCACCACCATGCTTGACTGACACACTTGTCTTTGTACTCACCTGGTTGCCTCCACATATGCTTGACACCATCTGAATCAAATAAGTTTATCTTGGTCTCATCAGACCACAGGACATGGTTCCAGCAATCCATGTCCTTAGTCTGCTTGTCTTCTGCAAACTGTTTGCAGGCTTTCCTGTGCATCATCTTTAGAAGAGGCTTCCTTCTGGAACGACAGCCATGCAGACAAATTTGATGCAGTGTGCGGTGTATGGTCAGAGCACTGACAGGCTGACCCCCCACCCCTTCATCCTCTGCAGCAATGCTGGCAGCACTCATACGTCTATTTCCCAAAGGCAACCTCTGGATATGAAGCTGAGCACATGCACTCAACTTCTTTGGTTGACCATGGAGGGGCCTGTTCTGAGTGGAACCTGTCCTGCTGCAGCTCAGTTTTAGGTTCTTGGTAATCTTCCTATAGCCTAGGCCATCTTTATATAGAGCAACAATTCTTTTTTTCAGATCCTCAGAGAGTTCTTTGCCATGGGGTGCCATGTTGAACCTTCAGTGACCAGTATGAGAGAGTGAGAGCGATAACACCAAATTTAACACACCTGCTCCCCATTCACACCTGAGACCTTGTAGCACTAACAAGTCACATGATACCGGGGAGGGAAAATGGCTAATTGGGCCCAATTTGGACATTTTCACTTAGGGGTGTACTCACTTTTGTTGCCAACGGTTTAAACATTAATGGTTGTGTGTTGAATTATTTTGAGGGGGCAGCAAATATACACTGTTATACAAGCTGCAGTAACAGAGGGGGAATGGAGCGCTGACAGGTGCTGCTGATGGATAGGTAAGGGGCAGTGGCATGGGAGATTAGATATGTCCAGGGGGTGATAAGCAGTTAAAAACAGTTAGAGATGGTTAAGGCATCTAAGATGAGCGGCAGCCAGCTTGTCAGAGTAGAAGGGACTCTGTGGTGCGAGAAAGCAGAAAGAAAAGCAGCGCCGCTGTAAGGGTAGTAAGTAGTTAAAACAAAAGCTTTAATATTTTAAAAATGTGCACTCACATTTGTGTGATTAATCCTTCATCAGGCCTTAATCAGCCTGATGGAGCACGCATGCTCCGAACGCGATCGCTACGGCCACGCCCCCCGCTCTCCTTCACCTGACGTCATCCTCCCACGTACTTGCTGATGCGCTGCCAGAGGGAACCCAACGCCTCGGAGCTACGGACTCCACCGCAAGCGGCCGAGGCCAGCCCCACCACAGCCCAGCTGGTTCCGAAAGTGACTCGGCGTTGCCCAGGAGACATTACCAATGCCTGTTTTAATCACACAAATGTGAGTGCACATTTTTAAAATATTAAAGCTTTTGTTTTAACTACTTACTACCCTTACAGCGGTGCTGCTTTTCTTTCTGCTTACTGTTATACAAGCTGTACACTCACTACTTTACATTGTAGCAAAGTGTCATTTCTTCAGTGTTGTCACATAAAAAGATATAATTAAATATTTACAAAAATGTGAGGGGTGTACTCACTTTTGTGAGATACTGTATATGCAATGGGGTGCCATAGCAAAATCTTTAATGGACTCCATCACTTTTCTAATCTTCCTCTCAAAAGCAATGAGTACTAATTGCTTTCATAGCAGTGATATAGAAGCCTCAAATTACACTATATTACCAAAAGTATTGAGACGCCTGCCTTTACACATGAACTTTAATGGCATCCCAGTCTTAGTCCGTAGGGTTCAATATTGAGTTGGCCCACCCTTTCAGCTATAACAGCTTCAACTCTTCTGGGAAGGCTGTCCACAAAGTTTAGGAGTGTGTCTATGGGAATGTTTGATCATTCTTCCAGAAGCCCATTTGTGAGGTCAGGCACTAATGTGGACAAGAAGGCCTGGCTCTCAATCTCCGCTCTAATTCATCCCAAAGGTGTTCTATCATTTTGAGGTCAGGGCTCTGTGCAGGCCAGTCAAGTTCCTCCGCCCCAAACTCACTCATCCATGTATTTATGGACCTTGCTTTGTGTATTGGTCCAAATCATTTGGTGGAGGGGGGATTATGGTGTGGGGTTGTTTTTCAGGGGTTGGGCTTGGCCCCTTATTTCCAGTGAAGGGAACTCTTAAGGCGTCAGCATACCAAGACATTTTGGACAATTTCATGCTCCCAAGTTTGTGGGAACAGTTTGGGGATGGCCCCTTCCTGTCGCAACATGACTGCGCATCAGTGCACAAACAAGGTCCATTAAGACATGGATGAGTGAGTTTAGGGTGGAGGAACTTGACTGGCCTACACATAGTCCTGACCTCAACGCAATAAAACACCTTTGGGATGAATTTGAGCGGAGACTGTGAGCCAGGCCTTCTCTTCCACATCAGTGCCTGACCTCACAAATGTGCTTCTTGAAGAACAGTCAAAAATTCCCATAGACACGCTCCTAAACCTTGTGGACAGCCTTCTCAGAAGAGTTGAAGCTGTTTTAGTTGCAAAGGGTGGGCCAACTCAATATTGAACCCTATGGTCTAAGACTGGAATGCCATTAAAGGTCATGTGCATGTAAAGGCAGGCGTCCCAATACTTTTGGTAATATAGTGTATATACAGTTTACTATCATTTTAACCAAACTAAAGCCATTTTAGTTCTAGTCGTATTTTAGTCATTTGAATTGTTTTAGTTTTAGTTGTATTTTAGGCAACTAATATCTCCAGTACCCATCTGAACTTCCTTGGAGCTCCATCTGTCTGGTAAAGTGGTTGTAAACCCTCACATATACACAGTGAGGTGAACAGCCCTTAGATGATACACGTAGATTAAAAAATCCTCCTACATTAGTTTTATTTGTATATCTGCAGTCTTCCCCTCTCTATGCCATTTGAAAAGTGCAGATCGTGTTAAAAATCTTTCTTCATCTTTCAGCAGTACTTAGGGGTGGGTGGAGAGACTGGACTTACACTGTGTGAGAGCTGATTGGAGGAAAGGGACACCCCCCCCCCACCAAAGGCAGAGGAACGAAGGAATGTGCAGAGCTGTATTCTGAATAGACATGCTCCCTGCTTATCTCCCTCTAAGCTCCCTCCCTGAACAACAGAGCACCAGAGAGAAATGACACTTAGAGCTTTGGAGACAGATAAGCAAACACTACAGATATATGTTGGCAGGGTGGAGGAACTTGACTGGCCTACACATAGTCCTGACCTCAACGCAATAAAACACCTTTGGGATGAATTTGAGCGGAGACTGTGAGCCAGGCCTTCTCTTCCACATCAGTGCCTGACCTCACAAATGTGCTTCTTGAAGAACAGTCAAAAATTCCCATAGACACGCTCCTAAACCTTGTGGACAGCCTTCTCAGAAGAGTTGAAGCTGTTTTAGTTGCAAAGGGTGGGCCAACTCAATATTGAACCCTATGGTCTAAGACTGGAATGCCATTAAAGGTCATGTGCATGTAAAGGCAGGCGTCCCAATACTTTTGGTAATATAGTGTATATACAGTTTACTATCATTTTAACCAAATATTTGCAAAATGTTTTTTTTGTATAAATAACTGTGTCGCCTCGCCGGACAGTATTGTACCTGGGCCCCTTAGCAGTCGCATGCTGTGTTATAGCTATAGTTTACACCCTAGCACATACTACTGGAATCTAAAGGGAAGTTATACCATATTGTTTTGAAATAATCCACAGCTGACAATACATACATATTGCAATAACAATGCAGCTGTGTCTATAACAAAATATAGGATTATTTGCAAACCTATATTGTCTGTAGCTGTGGATCCGTGCATGCCAGGCTGCCATTACTCCATGTGACTTTCTCCATCCAGCAGCCTGTTAGGTTCTAAACCTGTAAAATTCACTTTTGAACCTGGATGTGTTGATCAAGGACTCATTCAGGCTGGACAAATTTTCATCCATTGTGAGTCATTTTCCAACACAAAATGCATGGACATCAGAAAATGCATGTTTTTATTGAAAATCATTTACATCACATGCACAAAATATAACTGCATATTAACATCTATAAGAAGAAACACCAAAGATTCTTGATCCAGGGGAAAAGCCTTCAGGGGATCAGGAAGGAATGTATTTTTTCCCCTACTGGAGCAATTTCAATCATGCTTTATTGAGTTTTTTGCCTTCCTTTGGATCACCTGTGGGTTTAGGATTGTGTATATGGAGGTTTTCTATGTGTTTATTTTTTCTGTTGGTTGAAATAGATAGACCTGTGTCTTTTTCACTCTGACTATGTAACTATGCAGCCATGGAGGAACAAGCCTTTCATGTACCATGCCAAGGCCGAGTTGATGAGAGGGCTTTCCTTACACCTCCTGTCCCATTTCCCTTGTAGTTGATGACAGGGTATAACAGGGCACAGAGTGGAACAGGTGCCTATAGAAGATCCTAGCCAGAATAAACTGTAGCAGATGCAGAACTAATGAAGTAGAAGCAGACTCTAATACAAATAGAAATACAAAAAGGCGCTTATGAGTGCAATATGGCAGCAATTTATTGAGAAAAGCAGTTAAAAACACAGGAGTACAGAGAGTAGTAGACTCGTCAAGCGAGTAATCCAAGCTAGGCACCTGTCTCTATTCTTCCCATGTCTCTGCTCACCAGCAGCTGCGAAGGAGGGTTGGAACACACCGCACTTCCTAGGTTCTGAGGAAGGAGCTACTGCACATGCTCCGAAACGCGCCACCGCCCCCTTGCTGATGTCACTTCTGATAGGTGCATTCCACGAGCTCCACGTGCACTCCACGGTGGTCCTGGAAGTGCAGCCTTGTGTTCCAACCCTCCTTTGCAGATGCTGGTCAGCATAGCGACATGGGACAAATAGATTCCGGAGCCTAGCTTGGATTACTCACTTGATGAGCCTACTACACTTTGTACTCCTCCTGTAAGTGTTTTTACCCGCTTTTCTCAATAAATTGCTGGCCTACTGCACTCAGAAGTGCCTTTTTGTATTTCTTTTAGGACTCAAGATTGTGCAGCAGGAAAACTGACAGTTGGCAGATACAGGATCTCAGATGCATGGTTAGGTAGCATTGTTACTTTCGGCATCAAATTTTTAGTCATAGTCTTTTGACTAAAAAGCCATTTTAGTTCTAGTCGTATTTTAGTCATTTGAATTGTTTTAGTTTTAGTTGTATTTTAGGCAACTAATATCTCCAGTACCCATCTGAACTTCCTTGGAGCTCCATCTGTCTGGTAAAGTGGTTGTAAACCCTCACATATACACAGTGAGGTGAACAGCCCTTAGATGATACACGTAGATTAAAAAATCCTCCTACATTAGTTTTATTTGTATATCTGCAGTCTTCCCCTCTCTATGCCATTTGAAAAGTGCAGATCGTGTTAAAAATCTTTCTTCATCTTTCAGCAGTACTTAGGGGTGGGTGGAGAGACTGGACTTACACTGTGTGAGAGCTGATTGGAGGAAAGGGACACCCCCCCCCCCCCACCAAAGGCAGAGGAACAAAGGAATGTGCAGAGCTGTATTCTGAATAGACATGCTCCCTGCTTATCTCCCTCTAAGCTCCCTCCCTGAACAACAGAGCACCAGAGAGAAATGACACTTAGAGCTTTGGAGACAGATAAGCAAACACTACAGATATATGTTCTTAGATCAAATTTCATGAATGAGGTTTACAATCACATTAAAGCCTCAGCCCACTGACTCTATCAGCAAGCTGTATTGGCTGAGAGATGTAGGCTCTCTCTGTCTGCCTGCTGCCTGGGAGTTCTGGAGCAATGCCCTGAAAACCACAGAAGAATAACTCCTCTGTTGGATTTGTGTCTGTCTGGATGTGACGTGGTGAGTGTTTCCACTCCCAGCAAGGTAGCAGTGCTTAGCAGTGTAAAATACCAGCCTCCCCAGACCATCCAGTTCTCTGCCCTGTGCACTCCCTCACTCCCATTTACTTCCCCATCCCCAATGTATAATGCACCCTGCCCTGTGCACTCCCTCACTCCCATTTACTTCCCCATCCCCACTTGCAGGTCACCTCCCCATCCCAAAAATATAATGCACCTTGCCCTGTGCACTCCCTCACTCCCATTTACTTCCCCACTTTCAGCCTGCATTACAGCCAATAGAGTTTACAGTTTGTTTGTTTGTTTGTTTTATATTTTAAAGTTGTATTTCTGTTTGTCAAAAAGCAATATTTGTTTGTTTATTAAACTTTTTATTTATAAATACATTATACAGTGCCTTGCAAAAGTATTCACCCCCTTGGCTTTTTACCTATTTTGTTACATTACAGCCTTTAGGTCAATATTTTTTTAATCTGAATTATACAGTATGTGATGGATCAGAACACAATAGTCAGTAGTTGGTGAAGTAAAATTAGAAAAATATATACATAAAACTATTTTTCAGAAATAAAAAAATGGTAACTGGCATGTATTCACCCCCTTTGTTATGAAGCCCGTAAAAAGCTCTGGTGCAACCAATTACCATCAGAAGTCACATAATTAGTGAAATGATGTCCACCTGTGTGCAATCTAAGTGTCACATGATCTGTCATTACATATACACACCTTTTTGAAAGGCCCCAGAGGGCGAAACAACTAAGCAAGAGGCACCACTAACCAAACACTGCCATGAAGACCAAGGAACTCTCCAAACAAGTAAGGGACAATGTTAATGAGAAGTACAAGTCAGGGTTAGGTTATAAAAAAATATCCAAATCTTTGATGATCCCTAGGAGCACCATCAAATCTATCAAAACCAAATGGAAAGAACATGGCACAACAGCAAACCTGCCAAGAGATGGCTGCACACCAAAGCTCACAGACCAGGCAAGGAGGGCATTAATCAGAGAGGCAGCACATAGACCAAAGGTAACCCTGGAGAAGCTGCAGAGTTCCACAGCAGAGACTGGAGTATCTGTACATAGAACGACAATAACCCGTACTCTCCATAGAGTTGGGCTTTATGGCAGAGCGGCCAGAAGAAAGCCATTACTTTCAGCAAAAAACAAAATGGCACGTTTTGAGTTTGCAAAAAGGCATGTGGGAGACTCCCAAAATGTATGGAAGAAGGTGCTCTGGTCTGATGAGACTAAAATTGAACTTTTTGGCCATCAAAGAAAACGCTACGTCTGGCGCAAACCCAACACATCACATCACCCAAAGAACATCATCCCCACAGTGAAACATGGTAGTGGCAGCATTATGTTGTGGGGATGTTTTTCAGCAGTCAGGACTGGGAAACTGTTCAGAGTTGAAGGGAAGATGGATGGTGCTAAATACAGGGATATTCTTAACCAAAACCTGTACCATTCTGTGTGTGATTTGAGGCTAGGACGGAGGTTCACCTTCCAGCAGGACAATGACCCCAAACACACTGCTAAAGCAACACTTGAGTGGTTTAAGGGGAAACATGTAATTGTGTTGGAATGGCCTAGACAAAGTCCAGACCTCAATCCAATAGAAAATCTGTGATCAGACTTAAAGATTGCTGTTCGGGGGCCTGGCTACGCAGTGCATGTAGAAGGACGCACATCTCCTTTGCTCCGCCGAGAATCCGTGCTATAATCCTGTGGACCGCTCATCCTTGCCGGCGACAAGACCGGACCACAAAACACAGAGACCTTGGCGCTCTGCCCCATCGCCCTGCTGACGGCCGTACACCATGCCAAAACGGGGTAAAGACAGCGGAGACCCACACGCTGATCAGGCCCAAGATGGCACCTTGCCACAGTGTTCGCAGAAGGAGACATATAAGGAGGCAGCTCAGAGACTCTTATATGGCACTAAAACATCCAAGGAGCTGATATCTCCCCCATCTGACCTTAGTGAAGAAGAGGGGGGCCAGCCAGAGATGGATAATACTATCCCACTGGAGGATGCTGACGGATCCTCTCCGGACTGGGCCGCAGTGAGTACAGCTAGACATTCACTCAAGGGAACCCGGGCACCCTCCCCGCCTCTGGATAACACTGATCCCACTCTACGGGACATTCTTTCAGCAGTAACCACTTGCAATATGTCCATCTCTACATTAACAGATAAAGTGAAAGGGATTAAAGCTGAGATTTCCTTTGTGAGACAGGACATGCAAAAACTAAGAGAGTGCACGGCCGCCATAGAGAGCAGGGTGAGTGTGATTGAAGATGACTTAGCACCCATGCAGAGAGACCTAAAGTACAATTGCCATCTCACAGACCAGCACGCAGCCCGCCTTGACGATTTGGAAAATCGCACGCGACACAACAATGTTTGTGCATTGGGCATTCCTGAAAGAGCGGAGGGTAAAGACCCGGTCACCTTTATTGAACAGTGGTTGATTACTACATTCGGCAAGGAAGCCTTTTCCCCGCTCTTTGCGGTCGAACGGGTGCATAGGGTCCCATCCCGCCCATTACCTCCAGGCAACCATCCCCGTGCATTCCTCTTTAAGTTACTCAACTACAAAGATACCATCCTTGCTAAGGCCAGGACCATGGGAGGCAAGCTGGCTATTGACAACTCCAAGATATCCTTGTTTCCCGACTTTTCTGCTGAGCTGCAGAAACAACGTGCAAAGTTCATTGACGTAAAAAGAAGATTGCGGGAACTCAATTTGTCATATGCGATGCTGTATCCTGCCCGCCTCCAGGTGGTCGCACTTGGGGAAACCCATTTTTTTGATCGTCCTGCCTCGGTGGCACAGTGGATAGATCGAGAAGATAGAGCCCTTAAAGCTAATAGGCCGCAACGCGATGCTCCAGTCTGAGAGTTGATCCACATGTTTGCAACAAGTTGACGCGGTTTGGCCTCCATTTATTGCTGTTTACATTGCGGCTGGGTCTCTGTTTTCCCCTTTGGGTTTTTTTTTTTTGCTTTTATATTTTTTTCCTTTTATTTGAATACTTCATCTGTTGCGGAATGTTCATTTACCCATATCCTTCGCCAAGGCGGACAAGGGAGAACATTTGCTCTGTCTACTACTTATTTAGAGGGGTGCTCCACACCCGCCGAGGACATGAAACCCCTGCAAGAACTGACCTTTTGGTTAACCGGGAGTTTCCACTGCCTTACCCCCCCCACATCTGTTGTGTGGGAACAGCTAGTGTTACAGCCAATTTGGCTGCGAGCCCTGTTGGCTCTTCAAGTTACTCTATATGGTATGTCTACCTTTGATCTCAAGGTTTACTACTCTCTATGCCTGTACCCTGACCTACTAGAATCTCAGCCTATGCCATACATACAGTTGACCTGTGTACGAATTCTTTCTTGTATTCATGGTAATCACTTTATGCATGTCACGGTATACTCTCCTTATGCTATGCTCGTATACATCACCAGGGCCCTGGTGGGGGCTTTTCTGATCCTGACACTGATCCAGATATACCACCATGGCAGTTAAATTAACCATTCTGACGTGGAATGTCTGAGGACTGGGCACCCCGGTAAAAAGGATGGCAGTCCTTAGACATATCAGATCAATGGACACTGGTATAGTTTGCCTACAGGAGACCCATTTCTCTGCAGACTCAACCCCTAGTTTTA
The DNA here is from genome assembly GCF_042186555.1 of Aquarana catesbeiana. NCBI lineage: Eukaryota > Metazoa > Chordata > Amphibia > Anura > Ranidae > Aquarana > Aquarana catesbeiana. The sequence continues at coordinate 615,691,397 of NC_133327.1, read as the reverse complement.
GCCCGCGTTTGTATGCAAACCAATTTCATGCGACTTACTCAACATACTCTAGGGGAATGAACGTAGTAAAAAGGAGGGACATCCAGTTTCATTGCTCCAAAAAAATTATAGACCCGGCAGGTAGATATATATTCCTGTTGTGTACAATTTATGGTTTAACATGCATATTGGCCAGTATATATGTACCGCCACCGTACTCCTCAGAGGTTCTCAGGCACTTGGCAAGATTTATGGCACAGTACCCAGAGATACCCCTGCTGGCAGTTGGGGATTATAATAATTACCGTATTTATCGGCGTATAACACACGCCGGCGTATAACACACACCCCAAGTTTAGGAGGGAATTTTAAGGAAAAAAACTTTTAGGAGTAAAGTTTAAGGAAGAAAAACTTACATTAAAATGCCCATCAATGCAGCGTTATCGGTGTCCATCTGCAGCCTTTTCAGTGTCAGTGCAGCCTTGCTCCAGTGTCTATTGCAGCCTTGTCAGTGCAGCTTTGCCCCAGTGCAGAATTGTCAGTGCAGCCTTGTCAGTGCAGCTTTGCCCCAGTGCAGAATTGTCAGTGCAGCCTTGCCCCAGTGTCCATTGCAGCCTTGTCAGTGCAGCTTTGCCCCAGTGCAGCCTTGTCAGTGCAGCCTTGTCAGTGCAGCTTTTCTCCAGTGCAGCTTTGCCCCAGTGCAGCCTTGCCCCAGTGCAGCTTTGCCCCAGTGCAGCCTTGCCCCCGTGCAGCCTTGCCCCAGTGCAGCTTTGTGGGATCGCCGCGATCTCTGCCGACATACACAGCGTATGTGTAAATTCAAATATGGCGCCGAGACTGCAGGGACTCGGCGGAGCCGAGCTACACATACCCGAGAGTCCTCGGCTTTTCTCGGCACCGCTTACAGTCCCACCCAGTCCCGCCCTATGGGTGGGACTGTAAGCGGCGCCGAGAAAAGCCGAGGACTCTCGGGTATGTGTATCTCGGCTCCGCCGAGTCCCTGCAGTCTCGGCGCCATATTTGAATTTGCACACGGCTTTGTATGTCGGCGGCGATCGCGGCAATTGCCGCGATCGCTCAGATCACACAAAATTGGGGGGGGATCGGCCTATAACACGCACCCACGATTTTCCCCTGATTTTCAGGGGAAAAAAGTGCGTGTTATATGCCGATAAATACGGTACTTGAATTGTCTTAAAGATAAACTACCTATCCCCACTGCTGCTATGTATCAAGCTGAGGGTAATACCCCTTTTGCCTGAGTGCTTGAGGAAATGGGACTGATGGATGTGTGGAGGTGTAAACACCCAGATGACAAAAAATACTCCTGCTACTCAGCCTCATATGGGGGATTGTCCAGGATAGATCTGGGATTAGGCAATGATAAAATTATACAACTAGTCTCAGACTCAGGATACGCAGATAGACATATTTCTGACCACTCCTCGTTTTGGATGACCATTTCATTGGCGAGTAGGGTCAGGCGACCGATCTGGAAACGTAACCCTTTCTGGTTGTTGCTGTTCACCGAGCCAGACCCCATAGGGAATTCACTTAAACTCTTCCTGCAAGATAATATTGGCACTGCTAAATTGGGAATAGTATGGGATGCAGCGAAGGCCTTTCTGAGGGGACAGCTTATTAAAACGATAACACGCATCAAAACAGACACTAAAGCCTGGGAAGCAACGGTGAGGGGAATGGTTACTGAAACGGAGAACAACTATACTAATAACCCCACAGAGGACACCAAGAGGGCATGGCTAAGTGCACAGTCAATGTCTAGGCAACTTGCGTTGCAGCTGGCGGAGAATAAATGTTTTTTTCTGCAACAATCGCATTTTGAGGAGGGAGAAACTACTGGACACATGCTTGCAGTAATGGCGCGTGCACAACAGTCCTCATCCCTTATCTCCGCCATCTGTGATGATCAAGGGACATTGAGATACTCCACCTCAGACATAACTAAAGTTTTCAGCGACTTTTATGCTGATTTATACACTTCCAAGGTGGCACCCACTGACACGGCAATCGAAGACTTCTTATGCCGCGTACACACGGTCGGACTTTTCGTCTACAAAAGTCCAACGGACGCTGACGGACTAAAGCTGGCTGGTAATCCGATCGTGTGTGGGCTTCTCCGGACTTTCAACTGACTTTTTCAGCCTCAAATCCGACGGACTTTAGATTTGAAACATGCTTCAAATCTTTCCGATGGACTCGAGTCCGGTCGAAAAATCCGCTCGTCTGTATGCTAGTCTGACGGACAAAAACCCACGCTAGGGCAGCTATTGGCTACTGGCTATCAACTTCCTTATTTTAGTCCGGTGTACGTCATCACGTAAGAATTCGACGGACTTTTGTGTGATCGTGTGTAGGCAAGTCTGTTCGTTAGAAAGTCCGCCGCAAGTCCGTCGAAAGTCCGTCGAAAGTCTGTCGGACAGGCTGTCGGACTTTTGTAGCTGAAAAGTCCGACCGTGTGTACGCCCCATTAGAGAGTTGTGAACTCTCCAGCCTGCCAGTGGAGGATAGGGCCATGCTTAATGCACCTTTGACAGAAGAGGAATTAGCTATTGCTCTATCTCAGACTCAAAATAATAAATCACCAGGTATGGATGGCCTTCCTTCTGAGGTTTATAAGCGATATGCCAGTACCTTACTACCCACATTACTGAAAGTTTATACTGAGACGCTTGGGGAGGGATCTCTGCCTGATTCAATGAATGAGGCGATTATCATTGTTATACTAAAACCGGGCAAGGATGCAAGCTCCCCTGGCTCATACAGACCCATATCATTGTTGACGTCTGATATTAATATACTAGCCCGGATGTTGGCAAACAGACTAGCCAAAGTAATCCACAAGATAGTACACAGGGACCAGTCCGGGTTCATCCCCACGAGATCCACGGCCCAAAATATTAGAAGATTATTTCTGAATTTACAGCTCCCAGTGGACAACGCAGGTAACAGAGCGATCTTCTCGCTAGATGCAGCTAAGGCCTTCGACAGCGTCGAGTGGCCTTACCTGTGGAAGGCGTTGCAGTGCTTGGGGCTAGGTGACACTTTTATCCGCTGGGTTAGACTCTTGTATGCTGCGCCCACTGCCAGGATAAGAATTAATGGGGAACTTTCGGAGCCCTTCCCATTGTTTAGGGGCACCAGACAGGGGTGCCCTTTGACGCCCCTGCTGTTTGCCCTAGCCCTGGAACCTTTGGCAGCAAAAATTCGGGGGGAGGCCAGAATTGTAGGATTTCAGAGAGGCATGGGTACGGATATTGTGTCATTGTACGCAGATGACACCCTACTCTATTTGGGAGACACACAAGATACTTTGCAGACAGTTATGACCCTAATCAAAGACTTTGGGGAATTATCTGGTTTTTCCATCAATTGGGACAAGTCGGTGCTGATGCCACTTGACCCCCTGGACGTCCCACTGCCTTCCTGTGCAGCGACAGTACAGATAGTGAACTCGTTTCGCTATCTGGGGGTTCAGGTGACTTCAGACCCATCTACCTATATTGACCTGAATCTGGTACCCCTCCTGAACAAGTTTCGGGAAAAATGCAGGGCCTGGTGTAAACTGCCTTTATCTGTAGATAGAATAGAATAGAATTAACCTTATCAAAATGGTATGGGCACCACAATTGCTATATATATTCAATAACTCCCCAGTATGGATACCTAAGAGATGGTTTGACAGAATTGAGTCCCAATTTAGAGAACTAATATGGCACAAAAAAATAGCTAGGATAAGATTGTCAACACTACAATACAGTAAGGAAGAAGGGGGGCTTGCAGTCCCTCATCCCAGGACATATTACCTTGCATCCCAGCTACAACAATTGGGAGGATGGGGACTACTAGACCCGAATGACCCTATCCGTAGATTACTGGAAGTAGAGGGTGAGAACGTATCAGCACTGACAGGTTTGGAGGCAGGGTACCTGCATCTAGATCCTGAGGTCTCCATGGTTAAATTACTGATTATGTTGTGGTCTTTCGTTAAAAAATTGTTGGGTATAAAAGGTTTCTTAACCCACACGCCCCTTTGGTGTAACAGACAATTTAAGGAAATACTGAAACTTAAAGGATTTAAGAACTGGGAAGATGCAGGCATAAATTACATCTCACAACTATACCATGACAATACTTTCAAATTGTTCAATGAGCTTCAAGTAGAGTTTGGGATTCCACATAACAATTTTTATAAATATCTGCAGCTACGCCATGCTATACGAATACAGGGAAAAACTGTCACGCTTCAACAAACAGACCATACGATCATACATAATATTCTCATGGATGATATTAAGAAGGGTATGATCTCCAGATGTTACAATACCCTCCTTGCCCAGATACAGGATCCCCTTAAACTGTCATGTAGACAACGGTGGGAGTCAGATATAGGGGGGATGGATGGGGAAAGCTGGGAGCTCTGTCTTTCAAATGCTCCCCTGGTATCGGTGTCAGCATCCCAGAAACTTTCTCATTTATATTTATTACACAGAGCTTATAGAACTCCCCTCCTGGGGGGTCAGGGACTCTCCTCTTTGTCCGAAATGTGAACGAGATCATGGTGATCTCCTTCACATGGTCTGGAAATGCCCCAAACTTTTCAGATATTGGAGAGAAGTCCTAGACACGATCTCGGATGTATATATGGTACCTATATCAAGAGACCCAGCAGTTTGCCTATTGGGTGCGATAGATGATGAGACGCTGCCCACGCCCACTCGTACAGCGGTCCTACGGTTATTGTACATAGCACGAAAACTGATTGCCCAATGGTGGATTACGCCGCGAGTACCCACCAGGGAACAATGGGTAGACAGTGTCAATAAACTTTTAATCAAAGAAAAACTTGCCTACCAACATAGGAAGGTCCCACAAAAATTTTATTCAATATGGCAAGCATGGTTAGACGTCCCTGGCTTGGCCCCTCACCAATTGATCAAGGATAGATTACTTTTAGGATAAATACAGGTCCAACTGTCACATAATAACTGTTTTACACTGAGAATATAAAATACACAGGGTGACACTGATATGCCTGAAGGTCAGAGTATATTATATTATACCAACTGCAATAAACCTAAAGATAAGATGTGAAAGGGTACCAGTACTGTATGGGCTGTTTTCAAAGATTTTTCGATAGTTGATTGTTGTGCTTCCTTATTACAACCAAATATTGCTGACATTAAATGTTATACCTCAATGGGTACAGTAATACTATAATTTGTGCGTCATTTTCCGATCTAATTGTACGCATACATATACTCTCTATGATTTATACTCTGTTATGGATTTTACTATTAGACAGTAGAAGTATAATGCGCTGTATTCCTGCCCATATTGGGTTGTCTGTTCCTTAAATTCCTTAATAATGTTGACAAATGCTACTATGGAGTATAGGTTGGAGAATCCTAAGATATGAACAACATGTATTGTGATTTATCTATTGTATGCTTTTGTGTGCAATAAAAACCTTTTTGATTGAAAAAAAAAAAAGATTGCTGTTCACAAGCGCAAACCATCCAACTTGAAGGAGCTGGAGCAGTTTTGCAATGATGAATGGGCAAAAATCCCAGTAGTAAGATGTGGCAAGCTCATAGAGACTTATCCAAAGTGACTTGGAGCTGTGATAGCCAGAAAAGGTGAATAGTTATGTACATTGACTTTTTCTGTTATTTTGTCCTATTTGTTGTTTGCTTCACAATAAAAAAAAATATTCAAAGTTGTGGGCATGTTCTGTAAATTAAATGATGCAAATCCTTAAGCAATCCATGTTAATTCCAGGTTGTGAGGCAACAAAACATGAAAACTGCCAAGGGGGTGAATACTTTTGCAAGGCACTGTATATCACAATGGCTAAATCTGTGTCTGTAGTGCATGTTCAAACCTTAATACCATAAATAATAACATGTTATTCGATTTTTATTCCAGGAGTATATAATGAGTTTGGAAATTCTAGAGAAATGCTTGAATAATGCATTACAATTGAACTAAACCCATTCGATTTTAGTTGACTAAATGAAAATTGCAATTGATTTTTGTCATAGTTTTCGTCAATTGATGTAATTCACTGAAAACATGCAGCTGACAAAAACTATGATGAAAATAGTTTTGTTGATGAAATAAACACTGAAGTACATAATGAGGAACCAGAAGCAGAGTCAGAGTCTAGCCAAGGTCACTATCGGGCGATCAGAGAAGGTACCAGAACAGCAAGCAGGAGACAAGGTCGAGTTACAAACTGAAGTCAGCAACAGAGTTTCAGGAGCAAGCAGAGCCAAACAAAGTTGGGTTGGAAGCAAGCAGGTAAATGGATGAGCGATCTTCTGGACTCCTGCACAGCTTTAAATTGGTAGATACTGTACAAGTTTTTAGAACGACACAAATATTAATTTTTATAAAGTCTGCTGCTTCAGTGTTTTTAGATCTTTTTGTCAGATGTTACTATGGTATACTGAAGTATAATTACAAGCATTTCTTAAGTGTCAAAGGCTTTTATTGACAATTACATTATTTTCATTCTTTTTCAAGACCTCTGCAATTCGCCCTGGCATGGTCTCAATCAACTTCAGGGCCACATCCTGACTGATGGCAGCCCATTCCTGCATAATCAATGCTTGGATTTTGTCAGAATTTCTGGGGGTTTTTTTGTTCACCTGCCTCTTGAGGATTGACCACAAGTTCTCAAAGGATCTGGGGAGTTTCCTGGCCATGGACCCAAAATTTCAATGTTTTGTTCCCCAAGGCACTAATGCCGCGTACACACGGTCGGACTTTTCGTCTACAAAAGTCCAACGGACGCTGACGGACTAAAGCTGGCTGGTAATCCGATCGTGTGTGGGCTTCTCCGGACTTTCAACGGACTTTTTCAGCCTCAAATCCGACGGACTTTAGATTTGAAACATGCTTCAAATCTTTCCGACGGACTCGAGTCCGGTCGAAAAATCCGCTCGTCTGTATGCTAGTCTGACGGACAAAAACCCACGCTAGGGCAGCTATTGGCTACTGGCTATCAACTTCCTTATTTTAGTCCGGTGTACGTCATTACGTAAGAATTCGACGGACTTTTGTGTGATCGTGTGTAGGCAAGTCTGTTCGTTAGAAAGTCCGCCGCAAGTCCGCCGCAAGTCCGTCGAAAGTCCGTCGAAAGTCTGTCGGACAGGCTGTCGGACTTTTGTAGCTGAAAAGTCCGACCGTGTGTACGCGGCATTAGTTTTCACTTTTGCCTTATGTGCTCCATCATGCTGGAAAAGGCATTGTTCCTCACCAAATTGTTTTTGTATGGTTGGGAGAGGTTTCTCTCAGATGATGTTTTTGTACTATTCTTTATTCATGGCTGTGTTCTTAGGCAAAATTGTAAGTGAGCCCACTCTCTTGGCTGAGAAGCAACCCCATAGATGAATGGTCTCAGAATGCTTTACTGTTGGCATGACACAGAACTGATGGTAGCGCTCACCTTTTCTTCTCCGGACAAGGTTTTTTCCGGATGCCCCAAACAATTGGAAAGGTGATTCATCAGAGTAAATGATTTTACCCCAGTCCTCAGCAGTCCAATCACTGTACCTTTTGCAGAATATCAGTCTGTCCCTGATGGTTTTCCTGGAGAGAAGTGGCTTCTTTTCTGCCCTTCTTGACACCAGGCCATTCTCCAAAAGTCTTCGCCCCACTGTGCATGTAGATGCACTCACACATGCCTGCTGCCATTCCTGAGCAAACTCTGCACTGGTTGTGCCCTGATCACGCAGCTAAATCAACTGTAGGAGATGGTCCTGGTGCTTGCTGGGCTTTCTTGGGCGCCCTGAAGCCTTCTTCACAAATGCAGTGGAAATGTTTTATATGGGATTAAGTTAATTTTCATGGCAAAGAGGGATTTTGCAATTAAAGTGATTGTAAAGGCTCATTTTTTATTTTTTAAAAATAACAAACATATCATACTTACCTCCAGTGCACAGCTTGTTTTGCACGGTGTGACCCTGAACATCCTCTTCTAGGGGTCCTCGGCAGCTCTCACGGCTCCTCCCTGCATCAGATAACCCCCTAGGAGAAGCGCTCTCCCGGGGGGGGTTACCTTGAGTCCAGCATTTGCGTCCATAGACACGAATGCCAGACTCGGCCCCGCCCCCCCCAGAGCTTGCATCATTGGATTTGATTGACAGCAGCGGGAGCCAATGGCTGTGCTGCTATTATTCTATCTAATCAAGAGATGGGACCCCGTGGAGAGAGGGACAGCCCGTCCCCGCCGAGAGAAATTTGGGGCTCAAGTAAGTAAAAAGGGGGGCTAGGGGGCCGGTCACTGCCAGGTGTTTTTTCACCTTAATGCATAGGATGCATTAAGATGAAAAAACATGAGGGTTTACAACCCCTTTAATTGCAATTCATCTCATCACTCTTCATAGCATTCTGGAGTATATGCAAATTGCCATCATAAAAACTGAAGCAGCAGACTTTGTGAAATTTTTGTCATTCTCAAAACTTTTGGGCACGACTGTGGGTCCCAAAACATCCATGCTCACATACATCTTCACTCACACTCATGTGCGTGAGCATGCTGGTCCATGCTAACGTGCATGCACATTACTGGGTGGCACAGTGGTGTAGTGGATAGCACTTTCACCTAGCAGTAAGAAGGGTTGCTGGTTTGAATCCCAACCACGACACTACCTGCCTATAGTTTGCATGTTTTCCCTGTGCCTTACTCTGGTTTCCTCCCACACTCCAAAGACATGCTGGTAGGTTAATTGGATCCTCTCTAAAAATTGTCCCTAGTATGTATGAATGTGAGTTAGGGACCTTAGATTGTAAGCTCCTTGAGGGTAGGGACTGATGTGAATGTACAATGTATATGTAAAAGCGCTGCGTAAATTGACGGCGCTATATAAGTACCTGAAATAAATAAATAAAATAAATGAGCATACATTAAGGCACATATAGTTCTAACAAACAGTGTGCACAAGATTCACCTGACAAAGCCATGCAAAGAAATAAGCCTTGCAAGAATGGTTATGAATTTACTCTTTATATTTCAAAAAAAGATCCTTTTCCAAAAAGGTTGAATATCCAGAGCTCCTCATAATCAAAATGACCTAGAACATCCATTGTAGCCCTGATTTATTAAAGCGTAACTCCACTTTTGTTGAGAAAAAAACATTCCCCTCTGGGTGATCTATGTACATTGCAAGGATTATAACAAACTTTGTTGCAGATTCCTACCTTTTCTTATTCTGAAGAAATCACTGTTTGTTCCTCTGTGCCTCTGTGCTGAGTGGGTCTAATGGGAGTGGTTTCATAAGTATCAAACAGCTGTGCAGCTACAGAGCACTAATGAGGAAATCTGCTGGGCCTGCATCCCTTTAGACCAGAGATATGCAATTAGCAGGCCTCCAGCTGTTTCAAAACTACAAGTGCCATCATGCCTCTGCTTCTGGGTGTCATGCTTGTGGCTGTCATTTCTTGCTATGCCTAATGGAACTTGTAGTTCTGCAACAGCTGGAGGTCCGCTAATAACTTATCCCTGCTTTAGACGTTTTTCTATTGGGAGTATCTCACCAAAAATGACATTTTTGTTGCAGGGGATGCCTGATATCTGACTTTTATTTTAGGCAGACTTCTGGGAAAATTGGTGAGCCAATTACATAAGCAGAAAATCTGGGGAGTGATCAATACACATTATGGGTACAGAACAGCTCCAAGTAGCTATATTGCATTGCATTTTCAGAAAATTACAGCGGCTGCAGATTGAAAAGTAAAGGTCATTTTTAATAACATTCAATTACAAGATGATTAGTGTCGCAATTGAATGCGCTATATTATTTTTTCTTTATTTGCTATTTTTTTCCCCACGAAAGTGGAGTTACCCTTTACACAATTGATATGCACATCCCAGTGAGGTAGGGCTCTATGCACAAGGTGTAGATCTGCCTGTAGTAAATAACTGGACTTTCCATGTACACATACACACATATTGCTAGGAGTGGTCACAGAAGATCACACATTTGTTTAAACTGTAACACTGCTGTGCCCAAGCTGTTACTAACAGTCATGATAAGAGGCTGGGAGCCAAACACACTGGCACTGGTATATTTTCCTTAATGTTCACTATGGTTAATACGGTGGAGCTGGGTTTAGTCATATGCAGGAGAATTTGAAAAAAGAAGGAAAACATTTTTTTGCACATGCTTGATTGACTGAAGTGTATACGTTTTCAAATGATTCTTCTCTAGTAAACAATTCTTCTTAGTAAACAAACCCACTGCCCTAAGCTGGTGATCACCGTCATTTGACAGGGATCTGGAAAAGCAGTTTTGCCTAAGCACTAAGCTACACTTTTTTAAAAACTTAGAAGACCGAATACTTTGTTAAAGCTGAACTCCACCAGGATAAGCAAATTATATCTAAATACAAGAGCCATGTGTATTTTTAACTGAATCTTGGTGTGTTTTGTGTATTTCTTTCAGGTCTATGCAGTAATCCTCTGTGCTGGAGCTTCCTGTAATAAAGACTAGGGCTGAGCTCGATGAACATCGGGTGTTCGCACGTTCGCCGTTCGTATACAGTATATACTCTGCATTTAGCGTAGACTAGATATTCAGTGTAGATTCTATATTCAGTCAGTGCAGTCAGTGTATTTGATATATATATATATATCTGTAATACAGTCTAGTATATATATATATATATATATATATATATATATATATATATATATATAGATATATACAGTGGGGCAAAAAAGTATTTAGTCAGCCACCAATTGTGCAAGTTCTCCCACTTAAAAAGATGAGAGAGGCCTGTAATTGTCATCATAGGTATACCTCAACTATGAGAGACAAATGTGGAAACAAATCCAGACAATCACATTGTCTGATTTTTGAAAGAATTTATTTGCAAATTATGGTGGAAAATAAGTATTTGGTCACCTACAAACAAGCAAGATTTCTGGCTCTCACAGACCTGTATCTTCTTCTTTAAGAGGCTCCTCTGTCCTCCACTCATTACCTGTATTTATGGCACCTGTTTGAACTTGTTATCAGTATAAAAGACACCTGTCCACAACCTCAAACAGTCACACTCCAAACTCCACTATGGTGAAGACCAAAAAGCTGTCGAAGGACACCAGTAACAAAATTGTAGACCTGCACAAGGCTGGGAAGACTGAATCTGCATTAGGCAAGCGGCTTGGTGTGAAGAAATCAACTGTGGGAGCAATAATTAGAAAATGCAAGACATACAAGACCACTGATAATCTCCCTCTATCTGGGGCTCCATGCAAGATCTCACCCCGTGGGGTCAAAATGATCACAAGAACGGTGAGCAAAAATCCCAGAACAACATGGGGGGACCTAGTGAATGACCTGCAGAGAGCTGGGACCAACGTAACAAAAGCTACCATCAGTAACACACTATGCCGCCAGGGACTCAGATCTTGCAGTGCCAGACGTGTCCCCCTGCTTAAGCCAGTACATGTCCGGGCCCATCTGAGGTTTGCTAGAGCGCATTTGAATGATCCAGAAGAAGATTGGGAGAATGTCATATGGTCAGATGAAACCAAAGTAGAACTGTTTGGTAGAAACACAACTCGTCCTGTTTGGAGGAGAGAGAATGCTGAGTTGCAACCAAAGAACACCATACCTACTGTGAAGCATGGGGGTGGCAACATCATGCTTTGGGGCTGTTTCTCTGCAAAGGGAACAGGGCGAATAATCCGTGTACATGAAAGAATGAATGGGGCCATGTATCGTGAGATTTTGAGTGCAAACCTCCTCCCATCAGCAAGGGCATTGAAGATGAGATGTGGCTGGGTCTTTCAGCATGACAATGATCCCAAACACACCACCCGGGCAACGAAGTAGTGGCTTCGTAAGAAGCATTTCAAGGTCCTGAAGTGGCCTAGCCAGTCTCCAGATCTCAACCCCATAGAAAACCTTTGGAGGGAGTTGAAAGTCTGTGTTGCCCAGCGACAGCCCCAAAACATCACTGCTCTAGAGGAGATCTGCATGGAGGAATGGGCCAACATACCAGCAACAGTGTGTGACAACCTTGTGAAGACTTACAGAAAACGTTTGACCTCTGTCATTGCCAACAAAGTATATATAACAAAGTATTGAGATGAACTTTTGATATTGACCAAATACTTATTTTCTACCATAATTTGCAAATAAATTCTTTCAAAAATTAGACAATGTGATTGTCTGGATTTATTTCCACATTTTGTCTCTCATAGTTGAGGTATACCAATGATGACAATTACAGGCCTCTCTCATCTTTTTAAGTGGGACAATTGGTGGCTGACTAAATACTTTTTTGCCCCACTGTATATATATATATATATATATATATATATATATATATATATATATATATATATATATATATATATATATATATATACACACAATGATTTGATGCCTTTCTGATTTTTTTTTTTTTTTGCATATTTGTCACACTTAAATGACTCAGATCATCAAACAAATTTTATTATTACACAGAGATAATCTGAGTACATACAAACTGCAGTTTTTAAATGATGGTTTCATTTATTAAGGCAAAAGAGCTGTCCAAACCTACCTGGCTTTATGTGAAAAAGTAATTGCCCCCTAAACCTAATAACTGTTTGCGCCCCCCTTGACCGCAACAACTGCAATCAAGCATTTCCGATAACTGGCAATGAGTCTTTCACATTGCTGTGGAGTAATTCTGGCCCACTCTTCCTTGCAGAATTGTTTTAATTCAACCAGATTGGAGGGTTTTCCAGCATGAACGGCCTGTTTAAGGTAATACAGCATCTCAATTGGATTTAAGTCTGGAGTTTGACTAAGCCACTCCAGAACCTAAATTTTGCTTTGTTTGAACCATTTGGAGGTGGACTTACTGTTGTGTTTCGGATCATTGTCCTGCTGCATAACCCAAGTGCACTTGTGCTTGAGGTCATGAACTGATGGCCGGACATTCTCCTTTAGGATTTTCTGGTAGAGCTCAGAATTCATGGTTCCATCAATTATGGTAAGTTGTCCTGAAGCTGCAAAGCGGCCCAGACCATCACGCTACCACCACCATGTCTGACTGTTGGTATGATGTTCTTGTTATGAAATGCTGTATTAGTTTTATGCTAGATGTAACGGGACACACACCTTCTAAAAAGTTACATTTTTGTCTCATCAGTCCACAGAATATTTGACTAAAAGTCTTGGGGATAATCAAGATGTTTTTTGGTAAATGTGAGATGAGAATTTGTGTCCTTGGAACTCTCCCATGGATGCCATTTTTGCCCAGTCTCTTTCTTATTGTTGAATCATGAACACTGATCTTACCTGAGGCAAGTGAGGCCTGCAGTTCTTTAGATGTTGTTCTGGGTTCTTTTATGACCTCCTGGATGAGTCGTCGTCATGCTCTTGGAGTAAAAGTTATCTCCATTTGTGGCTATTGGCTCTCCCCGTGGTTCACTGGAGTTTGAAAGCCTTAGAAATGACTTTGAAGCCCTTCCTAGACCGATACATGTTTCTAATCTGTTCTTGAATTTTTTTAGATTGTGGCATGATGTGTGGCTTTTCGTGATCTGTAGGTGTGCTTCACTTTATCAGACAGCTTCTCTTTATGTGATTTCTTGATTCAACAGGTCTGGCAGTAATCAGGCCTGGGTGTGGCAAGTGAAATTTAACTCAGCTTTTCAAAAAACTGGGGTTAATCACAGTTCATTTATGATTCAGCATGGGAGGGGGCAACTACTTTTTCACATAGGGCCAAGCAGGTTTGAATAGCTTTTTCCCCTTAATAAATGAAATAATAATTTAAAAACTGCATCTTGGATTTACTTGGGTTATCTTTGTGTAATATTAACCACTTCAGCCCCAGAGGATTTGGCAGCTCAACGACCGGAGGACTTTTTACAATTTGGCACTGCGCTGCTTTAACTGGTAATTGCACAGTCATGCAATGTTGTACCCAAACGAAATTTGCGTCCTTTTTTTCCCACAAATAGAGCTTTCTTTTGATGGTATTTGATTGCCTCTGCAATTTAAATTTTTTGCGATGTAAACGGAAAAAGACCAAAAATTTTGAAAAAGAATTATATTTTCTACTTTTTGTTATAAAAAAAAATAATAAACTCAATTTTAGTCATACATTTAGGCCAAAATGTATTCAGCCACATGTCTTTGGTAAAAAAAATGTCAATAAGCGTATATTTATTGGTTTGCGCAAAAGTTACAGCGTCTACAAACTAGGGTACATTTTCTGGAATTTACGCAGCTTTTAGCTTATGACTGTCTATCTCATTTCTTGAGGTGCTAAAATGGCAGGGCAGTACAACCCCCCCCCCCCCCCAATGACCCCATTTTGGAAAGTAGACACCCAAAGAAAAGTGCTGAGAGGCATGTTAAGCCCATTGAATATTTTATTTTTTTGTCACAAGTGATTGAAAAATGACAAAAAAAAAAAAATACACAAAGTTGTCACTAAATTATATATTGCTCACACATGGCATGGTTATATACGGAATTACACCCCAAAATACATTCTGTGCTTCTCCTGATTATGGGGATACCTCATGTGTGAGACTTTTTGGGAGCCTAGCCGCGTACAGGACCCCGAAAACCAATCACCGCCTTCAGGATTTCTAAGGGTGTAAATTTTTGATTTCACTCCTCACTACCGATCAAAGTTTAGAAGGCCATAAAATGCCAAGATAGCACAACCCCCCCCCAAAATGACCCTGGTTGGAAAGTAGACACCCTAAGCTATTTGATGAGAGGCATGTTGAGTCCATGGAATATTTTATATTTTGTCACAAGTTGCTGGAAAATGAATTTTTTTTTTTTTGCACAAAGTTGTCACTAAATGATCTATTGCTCAAACATGCCATGGGCATATGTGAAATTACACCCCAAAGTACATTCTGCTGCTTATCCTGAGTACGGGGATACCACATGTGTGAGACTATTTGGGAGCCTAGCCGTGTACAGGACCCCGAAATCCAATCACCGCCTTCAGGCTTTGTAAGGGCGTAAAATGATGATTTCACTTCCTCACCACCTATCACAGTTTCAGAGGCCATGAAATGACAAGATAGCACAACCCCCCCCCCCCCCCCAAATGACCCCATTTTGGAAAGAAGACACTTCAAGCTATTTGCTGAGAGGCATGTTGAGTCCATGGAATATTTTATATTTTGCCACAAGTTTCGGAAAAATTACATTTTTTTTTGTTTTTTACACAACGTTGTCACTAAATGATATATTGTTCAAACATGGCATGGTTATATGTGGAATTACACCCCAAAATACATTCTGCTGCTTCTCCTGAGTACAGGGATACCACATGTGTGGAAATTTTGGCAGTCTAACTGCGTACAGGACACCGAAAACCAATCACCGCCTTCAGGCTTTCTAAGGGCGTACATTTTTTATTTCACTCCTCACTGCCTATCACCCCCCCCCAAATGACCCAATTTTGGAAAGTAGACACCCCAAACTATCTGCTGAGAGGCATGTTGAGTATTTTGCAGATCTCACTAAGTTTTGAAAATTGAAAAAAGAAAAACAAAAATACATTTTTCTTTTCTTTCTTCATTTTCAAAAATCAAAGAGATCTGCAAAATACTCACCATGCCTCTTAGCAAATACCTTGGGGTGTCTACTTTCCAAAATTGGGTCATTTTGGGGGGTTTTGTGCTATCTGGACATTTCAGGGCCTCTGTAACTGTGATAGGTAGTGAGGAGTAAAATCACAATTTTATGTCTTTAGAAAGCGTGAAGGCGGTGAGTGGGTTTTGGGGTCCTGTAGCCGGCTAGGCTCCTAAAAAGTCCCACACATGTGGTATCCCTGTACACAGGAGAAGCAGCAGAATGTATTTTGGGGTGTAATTCCACATATGCCCATGGCATGTTTGAGCAATAGAGCTTGGGGTGTCTACTTTCCAAAATGGGGTCATTTGGGGGGGTTTTGTGCTATATTCGTATTTTATGGCCTTCAAAACTGTGATAGGTAGTGGGGAATTAAATAAAAAATTTACACCCTTCGAAATCCTGAAGGCGGTGATTGGTTTTCGGGGTCCTGTAAGCGGCTAGGCTCCCAAAAAGTTTCACACATGAGGTATGTGGGGTGTAATTACACATATAACCATACCATGTTTGAACAATATATCATTTAGTGACAACTTTGTGCAAAAAAATTTTAAAAAAGTGTAATTTTTCAAAAACTTGTGACAAAACATAAAATATTCCTTGGACTCAACATGCCTATCAGCAAATAGCTTGGGGTGTCTATTTTCCAAAAAGGGTCATGGGGGGGGGGGGGGGGGTTGAACTGTCCTGACATTTTATGCACAACATTTAGAAGCTTATGTCACACATCACCCACTCTTCTAACTACTTGAAGACAAAGCTCTTTCTGACACTTTTTGTTTACATGAATTTTTTTTTTTTTGCAAGAAAATTACTTTGAACCCCCCAAACATTATATATTTTTTAAAGCAAAGGCCCTACAGATTAAAATGGTGGGTGTTGCATTTTTTTTGTCACACAGTATTTGTGCAGCGATTTTTCTAACGCAATTTTTTTGGAAAAAACATACTTTTTTAAATTTTAATGCACTATAACACACTATATTGCCCAAATGTTTGATGAAATAAAAAGATGATCTTATGCCGAGAAAATGGATACCAAACACGATATGCTTTAAAATTGCGCACAAACGTGCAGCAGCGACAAACTACATACATTTTTAAAAGCCTTTAAAAGCCTTTACAGGTTATCATTTTAGATCTACACAGAAGGTCTACTGCTAAAATTACTGCCCTCGATCTGACCTTCGCGGTGATACCTCACATGCATGGTGCAATTGTTGTTTACATATTACATTTTTTTTTTTATTATTTATTTTGCTTTTTTATTGTATTTTTAAACTGTTCCTTTCATTTTTTTTTCATTTTTATTGTTATCTCAGGGAATGTAAATATCTCCTATGATAGCAATAGGTAGTGACAGGTACTCTTTTTTGAAAAAATTGGGGTCTATTAGACCCTAGATCTCTCCTCTGCCCCCAAAGCATCTGACCACACCAAGATTGGTGTGATAAAATGCTTTGCCAATTTCCCAGTGGCGCTGTTTATATCCGGCGAAACCTAAGTCATGAAATGCTCATAGCTTCTAGGTTCTTAGGCCATAGAGATAATTGGAGCCGTTCTGGTCTCTGATCAGCTCTATGGTCAGCTGGCTGAACCACCGGCTGCATTCTCGGGTTCCCTGTTGGGACAGGAGAGCCAGAGAAAACCATGGAAGATGATGGGAGTGGGGGACGTTCCCTCCCACTGCTTATAAAAGCAGTCTAGAGGCTAATTATTTGCTAGGATTTATATGAAAGCCAACCGCTGGCTGAAAAGAATGATACCAAGATGATACCTAAACCTGCAGGCATCATTCTGGTATAACCACTCAAAGTCCAGCAACATACCAGTACGTTGCTGGTCCTAGTTGGGCATACATTGTAATGTTCTTTTTTTCATGCAGCCTGTGAACGAAAAAAAGAGATTGATCGGTGGGTATGCACACCATTAGAATACCGCCCTTCATCCACCCATTTCTAATGATGGGCATACATGCACCATTTTTTTTTAACTGTGGTGGTGAAATCACCTCCGACAGCACTGGAGTCACGGCTTTACGTATCGTGGGAGCAAACGCTGTTGCTGTCAAGATAAATAAACCCGTGCTGCAGCTGAATGGCGTACCTGCTAAGCAAATGATAGTTAACAATAAAACAAAGTAACATTACAGTATAACAGTAAGACTTACCATACCTGCAAAGCAAATACAATAAAACATAGTAAAAAAAAAACATTGCAATCTGTGCCTAAAAAATGATATGCCGAAGCATGGGGGCAATCCGCCCCTAATGTTAGGAGCAAATCGCTCCTCCACCCCTGCCCCCATGCTTCGGCATATATGCTCTTTTTTTTAACTGTGGTGGTGAAATCATCTCCTACAGGGCTGGAGTCACGGCTTTATCTATTGTGGGACCAAACGCTGTTGCTGTCAACATAAATAAACCCGTGCTGCAGCTGAATGCGTACCTGCTAAGCAAATGATGGTTAACAATAAAACAAACATTATAGTATAATATACCGTACCTACAAAGCAAATACAATAAGACATAGTAAAAATAAATCAGAGAGAAAATGATAGATATAGAACAATAGTAAGCGAACAGTAGAGCGGACAGTAGAGAGCGAACATAAGAGAGAGAGCAATAGAGAGAGAGGAGAAAAATATAACCACAACTATTTTTGGATTTTTTATTTAATATTTTTTTTGTGTGTGTTTTTTTTTTCACTTTTATAAAAACCGTAAAAAAACTGTAAACTGAACATTGCAGATTAGGGTCTCTCAAACTGTGATGGCCATCACATCTTTTGAGACCCCGAGACGCTGTGTACATGTGCCTAGGACTGTGTGGTGCTGTATCCTACGCTAAAACTCAACTAGTGTGTGGTAGCGTTTGAAACATTAATGCAGAGACCAGGTTGGTCAGGACAGGAGGGACAATAAAAGCAGGTGTCACGCCTAAATTGGCGTTTGCTGCAGACACAACATTTTTTTGGGGGTTTCTTTGGGTAGGAGTACCAGAGAGGACATGTGGAAAATGCCTCTCACTGCAGCCGGTTCACTGCATTTGGATTGGGAAGTTGGGCAAGAGCACCGTCTGGAAACAGAAGGGCTCTGACGATCTCTTCCTGGAATTTAAGGAAGGATCCAGTCCATCCTGAAGCTTTGTATAGCGCAAAAGCGTTCAGCAAAGCCAATTGAAATAAATAAACAGACACATTTTTGTACCAGCGTCTGGCCTTAAGGGCAATTAGGTACGGCGCCAATAACTGGTCGTTGAGGTCCACCCTTCCCATGTTAAGGTTGTATTTGTGGACACAGAGGGGTTTCTCCACAACACCAGTCGCCGTAGGAATTTGGACTGCCGTGTCTGCGTGAAGCGAGGTCAGAACGAAAACATTCCGTGAATCCCTCCACTTCACTGCTAACAAATTATTACACTTCAAGCAGGCTTTCTCCCCCAGTCTAAGTCGGGATTCTACAAGCCGTTGGGGGAAGCCCCGGTGATTAGATTGCATGGTGCCACATGTGCCATTTCCATAATCAAAAAGATGACTAAAAAGTGGCACGCTCGTGTAATAATTGTCCACGTACAAGTGGTACCCCTTTCCGAATAAGGGTGACACCAAGTCCCACACTATCTTACCAGCGCTCCCTATGTAGTCAGGGCAGTTCTCCGGCTCTACGTAACTATCTCTTCCCTCGTAAGCCATAAAACTATATATATAGTCTGTGGCCCTGTCACAGAGCTTATACATCTTGACCCCATATCTGGCACGCTTGCTGGGAAGATACTGTTTGATAGACAAGCGGCTAGAAGAAAACTTATTCAGGGACTCAATAACACAGACATCTTGATCGGGAGTAAACAAGGCTGCAAAATGTTGGTTCAAGTGGTTTACGATGGGCCGAATTTTGCAGAGCCGATCAAATCCAGGGTCACCTCGACGACGGCAGAGTTGATTGTCATTGAAGTGCATGAACCGCAAGATCTACTTGTTTCTGCTCGTAGTTGAGTGACCGCAACTCACTCTTTTAGTTATGCCCATGAGGAGGGATAGGCCCAGAAAGGTCTTAAATTCAGAAACCGTAATTGGTTTCCAATCTCTGGCAAGGGTCAGCTGGGGATTAGCGGCGATGAATTGACCAGCATACAAATTGCTTTGGTCCACAATAGATCTAAAGAGATCTTCGGTGAAAAACAGCGAATAAAAATCAAGTGAAATAAGATCAACTGTTTCCACCTGAATTCCAGGTTGGCCAGTGAATGGGGGAAGTACGGGTGCTGCAGAAGTGGTGGGTTTCCAATTAGCATTGGCGAATGCAGCAGGAAGAGCACTATGGGCTCGACGGGCCTGTGTTTGTCTTCTTGATGGCAGCGGGACACTACTTGTGCTTGCCACTTCGCCAGCTTGAACTGCACTTATGGGACTCGCCACGTCACCAAGTGTTACTGCAGTGCTGGATGTATGACCAGGATGTACTAGGCCGCTGGTGCTTGCTAGTTCACCAGAAGAAATAGCGATGCTAGTCTTGGCTCTCTGCTCCATACGAGGGACCTGTGGTTCTTGCACCTTAACAACAGCAGAAGAAGAACGGAGTCTGGTACGCCTGACCTTGGTAGGGACGACAACTCCGTCATCAGAGCTATCTGTGAGAGTGCCGCTGCTGTCTACAGGTACGTATTCTGAGCCTGAATCTGACAGATGAGTGACTTCCTCTTCACTATCTGTCATGCTCAGAAACGTGTAGGCCTCTTCACTAGTGTACCTTCGATTTGACATTTTGGTCTCTAAATTTACTGGTACATTAGTGAGACTCACAGGTAAAAAAGCTCCTGACTGTTAGCGTCTGATTCAAACGCTACCAAAAAAAACTGTTAGCGTTCGCGGGGATCAATTGATACTGCACTTGGGTGGGTTAGGCAGAGGGGCTAAACGCAGGTGCTAGCAGGTACTAGACGCTAAAACCTAACTTTGATCACCCGCCGGGTGATCAGGGCGTTAAACCTTTATTGGGTAAAATACGGCGTCTGGTACGCTATAAAAAAAAAAAACTAGCTAAAATGCGTCACCCGTGACACTTATATTGTGATCACAGGTGACAGGGGGTAATCAAGGGGTTAAACCTTTATTGGGGGGTTGGGGGGGTCCCTAGACCTATCTGGGCCTAAGACTAATTACCCTAACACTGATTTTTGTCACTAATGACACCAGTACAGCGATCAAAAAAAAATCTGATTGCTGTACTGGGTGACACAGTGACAAGTGGTGAAGGGGTTAACTGAGGGGGGGTGATCGGGGGGTGAATTGTGTGCCGACGTGACCTGGTGTCAGTGTAGTGTTGGTGCAACTCACTCTCTCCTCTCGGTCTGGAGCGAAAAGACCGACACGAGGAGAGATGACATCACTTCTCCTGCTGTGTTTACACTTACACATGCAGGGGAAGGATCTCATTCGCCAGGAGCGATCACCAGGTCCAGGCCAGATTTCATTGGCCTGGGCCTGGAGATTGATCAGTTCCTGATTGAATCCGATTGTCGCGGCCGGAGGGGGGGGGGCGCGACGATCTGTAAAGCTCCAAAATGTAAAAAAAAATGGCGTGGGGGTCCCCCCAAAATCCATACCAGGCCCTTTAGATCTAGAATGGATTTTAAGGGGAACCCCACGCCAAATTTTTTATTAGGACATTGTGCACCAAAAAAGTGTCAAGAAAGTAAAAACGACAGGAGACTGTTTTTGACAATTCCTTTATTTAAAAAAAAAAGTGTCCCGCGATTTCCATCCATCTTTAATAACGGTGTCAACAGACCCAAAAAATAGGAAAAAAAAGAAGCTCTGCCTCTATGGGAGGCGTCCTCCCAACTACTGTCTTTTCTTGGTGACAGCTGTTATATAGGCAAGAGCGGGGACCACCCGTTAACGTAACCGGGTGACCCCGTCCCCTTCTGATGTTGATACATGTCCTCTGGGGCAGTACCCGAGTTCCCAAACACTTTTTTATAGTAATATCTTGCATATAAGCCTTTAAAATGAACACTTGATTTTTCACGTTCATGTCCCAGAGACGTTAACAATGTTCGCATGTTTGCACAAATTTTTTGTCTGTTCTGGTGCAAACCGAACCG
Organism: Aquarana catesbeiana; assembly: GCF_042186555.1. Taxonomy (NCBI): domain Eukaryota; kingdom Metazoa; phylum Chordata; class Amphibia; order Anura; family Ranidae; genus Aquarana; species Aquarana catesbeiana. The sequence continues at coordinate 615,669,677 of NC_133327.1, read as the reverse complement.
GGGGTGTTCGGCTCATCCCTAATAAACACTGCATACTGCTTCTCTCTCTCCTTGTGCAGGGTGACAGATCTTGTTCCCACCCCCTCCTATCATTTTATGCAGGTAGTCTGTAGTGGGTGGAGCCTGTTTGGCCCCTCCCTCTGTTCTTCTCTCTGTAGAGCATAATCATGATGTCACTGCCGCTTTTGAAGGTAATATCTGGGTTTTTATTAGCATGCACACGAGAGCTTGCAGCAGACTTGCAGAAGGTAATAGCTGTGGGGGATGAGCTGATGGAGGAAGTAAAACAGTGTATTAGAAGCGGGATAGGCTTCTTTACAGAGAAGGGTTTTCAGGGATCGTCTAAAGATGGATAGATTAGGGGACAGTCGGACAGATTGGTGTAGAGAGCTCCAAATTTTCAAACTTGCATCACAATTGCTTGCTATCTGGGATCTAACAAATGTGCAATAGGGGGGCAGCTGTGACTGATCAGGAAGTCACAGCTGGCTCCAAAATCCAAGATTGCGGCACAGGACCAAAGACAGTGCATAAGACTTCAGGTTGTAAAAATGCAGCGCTGGACTTGGATAGCTTTTACAGAACCCAGGTGAAGTTGCTCCATAAACAATCTATTCATAAAGGTACAACATCTGTCAGGAAACTTCCACTCCCCCCAAAGAACTCATCTCTCCCCCGGAGATTGTAAGCTCTAGCGAGCAGGGCCCTCTGATTCCTCTTGTACCAAATTGTAATGTACCTGTAAGGTCTGCCATTTTGTTAAGAGCTGCGCAAACTGTTGGCGCTATATAAATCCTGTATAATAATAATAATCTCTAATCCTTCTTTAGTACCTACCCGGCCACATACATAGTATATCCCACAGAGGCACCTCTGCATATATACATAATTTATCTTATCATGTATCATGGAGGGGATACATATTACAGTTTAGTTTAGTGTATGCTTCTTCCATCAAAACTGGCATAACTGTTTGTTTTTTCAGCCTGGCGTTCCTTGGAAGACGCATTTTAAATGTCTTTGTTCTGCATTTAACTTGCAGCTCAGGACTCATATAATCGTTCCTGCCTGTGATTGTGCTAATCCTCCTGACACCCAGGTCTGCTGCTATTCCTGCAGGAGTGACACTTCAGCCCCCATCTGGCAGACTGGAACGTCCTGTATTGATCTTCTCCTCGGTAATTGCAGTCTCCTTTATGTCTTCCTCTAAGCCCAGTCCACTGCTCTCTTCTGCTGTAGGGCTATAAATCAATCAGGTACAAGGAGCAGATTACCAGCTTCCTCACTTAAAGCGACTCCATGTTTCATTGTTGGTAAAGGAAACATGCATTTTTCCAAATGTTTAATTCTATTTCAGATCAATTGATGATATGTTACACAGTTATATCCTCCCCCCCCCCCCATGTTATGCACTAGTCAAGAGATCACTGTTACAGAGTCCAGAGTCGTTTCCAATAGCACAGGTTCCAGTCATCAGAGAGCGAGAGGAGGCTTCTTAACAGGCTTCATAGTTGTGAGTGGACACTGGTCACAACCTCCCTAATTTCCTCTTAAAGGGACATCACCACCCTAACTTGGGACATAGTTTGGGGGCAAACACCTTTTACCATGGTATAGAAATGGATCTGAGTGCTGTAACTTAGGACTATGGGCCCCAACATTTAATACCGCATTGGTCTGTAGAAAGGGTTCTGGAGAGACTCTAGGACCTTTTAGTTTCTAGTACCACATTTAGTTGGGACCCCCTAGATTTAGGGCTCAGGTACAGAAATGCTTGGTCCTCTCATTGTTTGTTGCATTGTACAGATGTATTTATACTATGTTACCAAAAGCCTGCCTTTACACGCACATGAACTTTAATAGCATCCCAGTCTTAGTCCGTAGGGTTCAATACTGAGTTGGCCCACCCTTTAACGCAGCTAAAAAAGCTTCAACTCTTCCAGGAAGGCTGTCCACAAGGTTTAGGAGTGTGTCTATGGGATTGTTTGACCATTCTTCCAGAAGCGCATTTGTGAGGTCAGGCACTGTTGTTGGATGAGAAGGCCTGGCTCACAGTCTCCACTTTAAATCATCCCAAAGGTGTTCTATCAGGTTGAGGTCAGGACATTCAAGTTCCTCCACCCCAAATTCACTCATCCATGTCTTTAGGACCTTGCTTTGTGCACTTGTCCAAATCATTTGGTGGAGGGGGGATTATGGTGTGGAGTTGTTTATCAGGGGTTGGGCTTGGCCCCTTACTTCCAGTGAAGAGGACTCTTAAGGTGTCATACCAAGACATTTTGGACAATATTATCCTCCCAACTTTGTGGGAACAGTTTGGGGATGGCCCCGTCCTGTTTCAACATGACTGTGCACCAGTGCACAAACAAGGTCCATAAAGGCATGGATAAGCGGGTTTGGGGTGGAGGAACTTGACTGGCCTCCACAGAGTCCTGGCCTTAACCAAATAGAATATCTTTGGGATGAATTAGAGTGGGCACTGCTAGCCAGGCGCTCTCATCCACATCAGTGCCTGACTGCACAAATGCGATTCTGGAAGAATGGTCAAACATTCCCATAGACACACTCCTAAACCTTGTGGACAGCCTTCCCAGAAGAGTTGAAGCTGCAAAGGGTGGGCTAACTCAATATTGAACCCTTTGGACTAAGACTTGGATGCCATTAAAGTTCATGTGCGTGTAAAGGCAGGCGTCCCAACACTTTTGGCAATATAGTGTACGTCGGTATTATTTATTGCTGTTGCCATTTTCTTATTGCTGTCTTGTTGGGTGGGTACCCAAATAAATCCCCCGTTTCCAGCCTTGGACCCCTTTCACATGGGAGTTCCGTATGTCTGTTTTTCATCCGTCTGTTGATGGATGAAAAATTAACCGCAATCCATTTCTATGGGCAAACGGAGGTAAATGGATGTTGTCCTTTTACATCAGTTTTTTATCCTCTTCCGTTCAGGTCTGTTATTTTAACCACTTTCAGACTAGGCCTTTGCTGCCACATCTTGTTTACATGTAACAATCATTATTCTTTGCTAGAAAATGACTTAGACCCCCCAAACATTATATATATTTTTAAATCAGAGAATAAAATGTTGGTCGTTGCAATTTTTTATGTCATGCTATTTTTCAAATGAAATTTTTGGGGTAAAAATACACTTTTTTGAATTTTAATACAAAAAAAAACACAATACATAACCCATTTTTTTGGTAAAATATAAAAGATGATGTTACACCCAGTAAATAGACACCAAACATGTCACGCTTTAAAAGTTTGCACACCTGTGCAACAGCGACAAATTACATAAATGTTACTATGCATAGGCGACACTTTAAAAGCCTTTACAGCTTACCACTTTAGATGTATAGAGGAGGTCTAGTGCTAGAATTATTAGCCATGATCTGACATTCGAGGTGACACCTCACATGTGTGGGACGATCGCTGTTTGCGTGCATTCGGGACTGATGTACGTGCTTGCTTTTTTTTGCACACGAGCAGGGGGGCGGGGGACAGTTATAATTTATTTTTTTTTAAATTATTGGTGTATTTTATTTTTTTTTTTTTACACTGTTGCTTTAATTTTTTTAATCACTTTTATTGCTGCCACAAGGAATGTACACATCATTTTGGCAGAAATAGGCAAGTGACACTTAAAGACCCCAGATCCCCCCTCTGCCCTTAAAACACCAAGATTGTTGTTTTGATTTTAAAAATGGCGCCGTTGAAAACTGGGTAAACCGGAAGTGATCATAGCAAGAAGGTAAGTTGTTATCCAGAATCAGGGATCAGGGGACCCATTCATCAGCGGCTCCTTTTAGAGGTAAGCGCTACATAAGCAATGAAGGTCTTTGTCAACAAAAGGTGAAAACAACATATTGTATGATAAAAAAGAGATTTATTAGGTCAACTTTTCCTAAATAAAGTGTTTGTTTTGCAAACGTCTAAATTATACACCAAACTCCGCCAACCCAATAAAACAGTGCATAAGGTATTTTATATATACTGTGTGTATTTGGAAGAATCAGAACAATGAAACTTGACTTCTGATATCGCACTGTTGGTTTACAGTACTTTAGTTTTATTGAAAAAATATAGAAAATGTATTCTAAACTGCTTTAACAAAAAAAAGAAATGCTCTTCCTGAACCCATGTGTGATTGGCAAATCAATTCCTTTCACAGTCCTTGCATCCCCCATACTAATTTACTCCATTCATTAGGTAAAAAGCTTTCAATACATTTTAAATTCAGTTATTGAATTTGTCATCGTTAACTCCACAGTTAAGTCACCCTTGTGGCCCATTTACGCCATTCTTTTAGAAAATACGTATGTGTTTTGTTAAAACACATGATGTGCTTTTAATGCAGTGTATTAAAATTTTTTTTTTACTGCATTTTACATTTTTAGTACGCTATTATTGACTATAATGTAACACAATTTTTCAAAAGTGCCTGTAATGCCGTGTACACACGAGCGGAAAAAAATCTTGGATGGTTTTTCGGATGGAATTCCGTTCAAGCTTGCCTTGCATACACACGGTCACACAAAAGTTCTCTGAACTTTCGACCGTCAAGAACGCGGTGACGTACAACACTACGACGAGCCGAGAAAATGAAGTGCAGTGCTTCCGAGCATGCGTGATTTTCTGCTGTCCAAATTGCATACAGACAATCGCATTTTCGGATAGGAACTTTTCCTGACCGAAAAATAGAACATGCTCTCAATCTTTTGCTAGCTGGAATTTCGCCAGCAAAAGTCCGATGAAGCATACACACGGTCGCATTTTCCAACCAAAAGCTCTCATCGGAGTTTTGCTGGCGGCATTTCCGATCGTGTGTAAACGGCATAAGATTCAGAAAGTAGGATCTTTCAAAAATGCATAACGCTATCTTCTCTCGGCTTTCTGGGCACAGTGAACTTGTTTTTTAGTCCAATTACAATGCAATTGTGTGAAGGGGCCCTTCTGTCCATCATTAGTGCTGCCTTTATCAAATCACTGGTTTCCTCTTATATAGGCCATATATATAATGCGTTCTAGGGAATTTATAAAGAATTTTGCAGATATCCTTTAGAAATCCTTCAGGGTGCAGCTCCGAAAGTGTCAGGCAGGTACATCAGTCAGTTGGTGCCATACAGAGCTTGGAATGTCTACTACTGGACACTCCTTTCCTCCTGTTCACTCCATTCCACCCAAAAGACAGGTCCATGGCCAAGGAGTTTTCTACTAGGGATGGGCAGAGCCCGAGATGGAACTAATAAACTAGTTCCCCATCAGGTCCACCTTGCTGTTGATTGACATCATTGTGCTCCCCAATGATGCATTCAGCAGAATAGATCTAAATAAAAGCTCTAGTCACTGGACATGCTTTAATCACTTAAGCCCCAGACCACTTTTTGCGATTTGGCACTGCGTCGCTTTAACTGACAATTGCGCGGTCATGCGACGTGGCTCCCAAACAAAGTTGACATCCCTTTTTCCCCACAAATAGAGCTTTCTTTTGGTGGTATTTGATCACCTCTGTGGTTTTTATTTTTTACGCTATAAACAAAAACATAGCAACAATTTTGAAAAAAACGCATTATTTTTTACTTTTTGCTATAATAAATATCCCCCAAAAATATATAAAAAAACATTTCTTTTCCTCAGTTTAGGCCGATACATATTCTTCTATATATTTTTGGTAAAAAAAATCACAATAAGCGTTTATTGAGTGGTTTGCGCAGAAGTTATAGCGTCTACAAAATAGGGGATAGTTTTATGGCATTTTTATTAATATTTTTTGTTTTACTAGTAATGGCGGCGATCAGCGATTTTTATTGTGATGGCGACATTATGGTGGACAGATCGGACACTTTTGGTGCTATTTTGGGACCATTCACATTTATACAGCGATCAGTGCGATTAAAAATGCATTGATTACTGTGTAAATGTGACTGGCAGTGAAGGGGTTAACCACTAGGTGGCGCTGTAGGGGTTAAGTGTGTCCTAGGGAGTGATTCTAACTGTGAGGGGGAGGGGCTATGTGTGACACGACACTGATCACCGCTCCTGATTACAGGGAGCTGTGATCAGTGCAAGTGTCACTAGGCAGAACGGGGAAATGCTTGTTTGCATCAGCATTTCCCCGTTCTTCCTCTCCATGAGACGATCGTGGGCATCCCCACAGACATCGGGTCCGCAGGACCCGCGATCACACTCACAGAGCTAGCAGCGGGCGCATGCGCGCCCACAAACCACTTCTTGAAGGGCAATGTACAGGTCCATTAGTATACCTGTACGTGTCCTTCTGCCGACGTATATTGGCGTGGGGTAACCCTCCATAGACTGGGGATTGGGGAGTCAATTTGCGTGTAGGTGTTCGTACCCGTCCAACTCCGACTCTTTTTCTGGCTTCTGATCCCGTTTACACCCCCGGCCACTTTTCTCTACTTTCCCCACTCTGCAAACTTCTTCTTTTTTAGCTTATCTCCATCTTTCATGTGTTTTACTTTCTTGGTATACATCTTTCTTGCTTTGCAAAGGCATTATGAGTACTCCCTTGGCAGGGACCTCCCCCACTACAACACTCAAGTTTTGACAGGGGTACTTTACCTCAAATGTTGCCAAACAAAAGCCAGTGAATACCCTTTAGAATTCCTTTGGGGCAGCTCCGAAAGTGTTAGACAAGTATATGAGTCGGTTGGTGCCTGTACTGAGGTTGCAATGTCCCTACTGGACATTTCTTCCTCATGTGCGCTCCATTTCACCCCATTGACAGGTCATGGCTGAGGAGTTTTCTACTAGGGATGGGCAGAGCACGATGGAGTATAGAGACACTAGTTCCTCATGAGGTCCACCTTGCCGTTGATTGACAGTGCACGATAGTGGGTGGATTTAAGAGCCTTTATTGGACTGGATAGTGGCTATTGAGCCACCTATTGCTGTTCACTGTCAATCAACAGCAAGGTGGACCAGATAGGGAACTAGTCTCTCAGTTCCCCATCAGGCTCCACACACCCAGTGACAACTCATTTCTCACATATTGGCATTACCATAGTTGGGTAATGACCCCTTTTTTACATTTAGCTTTCTGCCGGGGAACCAACCGGCCAACAGCTAAATGGGGCCAGGGATACAGTAAAGTGTGGGATGCTGTTGCATATTTGATAGCTTCCCAGCACAGACATGCCCCACTCTAAATACTGGAGTACTTCTGTATACCAGTTCAGAACTAGTCTAAAAGTGGCTTTAAACCTTAAAGGGGTTGTAAACCCTTGTGTTTTTTCACCTTAATGCATCCTATGCATTAAGGTGAAAAAACACCTGGCAGTCACCTGCCCCCCAGGCCCCCTGTTTTACTTTCCTGAACCCCTTCATCTCCTCGGTGGGGACACGCTGTCCCTCTCTCCACAGGGTCCTGGCTCTTGATTGGATAGATTGATAGCAGTGCAGCCATTGGCTCCCGCTGCTGTCAATCAAATCCAATGACGTGGCCACCGGGGGCGGGGCCGATCTGGTATTCGTGTCTGTAGACGCAAATGCGCCCGCAAGGTAACCTCCTCGGGAGAGCGCTTCTTCTAGGGGGTTATCTGATGCGGGGAGGAGCCGCGAGAGCCGCTGGGCGACCCCAGATGAGGATGTTCGGGGCCACTCTGTGCAAAACGAGCTGCACAGTGGAGGTAAGTATGATATGTTTGTTATTTAAAAAAATAAAAAATGATCCTTTAAAATCACTTTAAACCAAAAATGTGGCATATTGTAGCTTACCAATCATTAGATGTGGTGGCTGCATTTGTTTTCTTATTTTAGACTTTGTTTTCAAATGGAGATCTTGCCAGTAACACACCTCCTGTATTAGAGTGCCTCCGCTCTGGATGAAGCAGCAATAAAAACACCTTTAGACAGTAGAATTGTCATTCTGGGAGGAGTGAAGTGTTGGATGTACTAGAAGATTTAGATACACTAACAAATTAAAGCCAGACTCCTGCTATCACTTTTAAACCATTATAGCAATATTTTTTTTTTCCTTTTGGAAAAAAAGGTTTTACATGAATGAATAAAAGCTGATCATGGTAATCACCCCTAAATGGTGTGCCTTGGCCCTCTAACTGCTACACCTGCAGGACAGCTTGCTCTGTTGAAGAACATCAGACTTGCTGTCCAGATGAAAATAAAGGAAGGAAATCCTAATATAAGAAAACGAATGCAGCCATCACAGCTAAGAATTGGTAAGCTGCAATATAATAAATGTTTGCTTTTGGTTTGAATACAACTTTAATTACAGCTGTTTTCCTAATCTGAGAACTGGGTGTTATTTTGTGGTCACGACAGATTCTTAAAGTGGTCGAAGTAAGAATTTCTCACAAGTGTTGGTATGCAAATGTTTTGCCTGAATTAGGCAAAGATGATTCTTAAGGAAACTACCAAATGAAAAGCTTCTTGAGGGCAGGGACTGATGTGAATGTTCAATATATACCGGTATGTAAAGCGCTGCGTAAATTGCCAATGCTTTATAAGTACCTATAGTAATAAATCATTTGTTCTTAGGACTTTATTGAATCCCCCGATAATTCTGTGTAATGAGCACCATTTTCTCATTTTTTTCTTCCCATTACTTGCTGTCCTGAACAGTCTACGCAGTGTAGGTCACATAAGCCTCGGGAGCAAAGAAAAGCCGGCAAGGAAATGTACCTAATAACTATATAACGGTTTCATATGGAGAAATTTCCCCTCACTCTCTTCTCTGGTGACGACTAATGCCCTGTACACACGACCGGTTTTGCTGGCGGACTAAACTCCGAAGGTTTCTCCGACGGAATTCCATTCAAGCAGTCTTGCCTACACACGGTCAAACCAAAGTCCGACCAAAGTCCGACCGTCCAGAAAGCGGTGACGTACAACACGTACGACGGGACTAGAAAAAGGAAGTTCAATAGCCAGTAGCCAATAGCTTCCGTCTCGTACTTGCTTCAGAGCATGCCTCGTTTTTGGTCCGTCGGAACAGCATACAGACGATCGGTTTTCCCAATAGGAGTTGATTCCTTTGGAAAGATTTAAAACATGTTCTATTTCTAGGTCCACCAGAATTTTCGGAAAAAAAGTCCGATGAGGCCCACACACGATCGGAATATCCAATGAAAAGATTCCGTCTGACTTTTCCTGCCGGAAAGTCCAACCGTGTGTACGCGGCATAAATGTTCAGAACGAAGGTACCTGACTTTAAAGGATCCATGTAGCCTTTGCATTTGTCAATTAATAAATAAGGAGATCATCCTTGTAAACTTGTCTGCAGAGGTCCTATAAGTCAGTGTTAGGAAGAATAATTAGACTGTATATCACCAGCCATGTGTTGGTCTCAAGTGCACATTAATCCAAGTCTGCAATCCCCTCATTTCCTTAGAAGTGTCTATAGGATTTTCTTTCACTAATGGCACAAAGAAAATAAGGGAGCAGTTATTTATAAAGCACCAACAATGTACACAGCACCTTACATACTGTACATTCACATGAATCCCTGCCCTCAAGGACCTTACAATCTAAGGTCCCTATATCACATGAACATAATCGGACACATTTAGATAGAAGCCAATTAACCTACCAGCATGTATTTAACCGCTTGCCGACCGGCCACCGTCATTATACTGCGGCAGGTCGGCACGATCCCGCGAACCGTCGTAGCTATACGTCGGCTCGCGGGACCGGGATAGCAGGCGCATGTGGTGACCGCCAGCCACGAGCAATCGCGAGCACGAGGGACAGAACACGGAAGTGTGTGTGTAAACAGACAAATCCGTGTTTTGTTCTCAGAGCAGTGACAGATCGTGTGTTCCTATTAGCTAGGAACCATGATCCGTCACTTCCTCTAGTCAGTCCCCTCCCCCTTCAGTTGAATCACCTCTCAGGGAACACAGGTAACCCCTTGATCGCCCCCTAGTGTTAACCCCTTCACCGTCAGTGACATTTTTACAGTAATCAATGCATTTTTATAGCACTGATTGCTGTATAAATGCCAATGGTACCAAAAATGTGTCAAAATTGTCTGATGTTTCTGCCATAATGTCGCAGTCACAATAAAAATTGCAGATCGCCGCCATTACTAGTAAAAAAAAAAATTAATAATAAAAATGCTATAAATCTATTCCCTATATTGTAGACGCTATAACTTTTGAACAAACCAATCAATGTACGCTTATTGTGATTTTTTTTACCAAAAATATGTAGAAGAATACATATCGGCCTAAACTGAGAAAAAATTCGCTTTTTTAAAAAAAAAATGGGGATATTTATTATAGCAAAAAGTACAAAATATTGTGTTTTTTTTTCAAAATTGTCACTTTTATTTTGTTTATAGCACAAAAAATTAAAACCGTAGAGGCGATCAAATACCACCAAAAGAAAGCTCTATTTGTGAGGAAAAAAGGACGTCAATTTTGTTTGGGTACAGCGTCGCACGACTGCGCAATTGACAGTTAAAGCGACGCAGTGCCGAATCGCAAAAAATGGCCCGGTCATTCAGCAGCCAAATCTTCCGGGGCTGAAGTGGTTAAAGTGTAGAAACCCACACAAGCACAGGAAGAACATACCAAGCCTATGCAGGTAGTATCCTGATTGGGATTCAAACTGAGGACCCTAGTTCTGCATGACAGATGTGCTAACCACTAACCCACTAAGCCACTGTGCTCCCCAATGATGCATTCAGCAGAATAGGTCTAAATAAAAGCTCTAGTCACTGTACATGCTTTAAAATGTACTGGGGTACCCCTCCATAGATTGGGGTTTGGGGAGTCTCTTTGTGTGTCGGTGTTCATACCGGTCCAATGCTTTATCCTGATCTCTGATCCCATAAACACCCCCTCCTTCTCTTTTCTCTACTATCCCCACTCTGAAAACTTCTTTTATAGCCTCCATCTTTCATGTCTTTTTCTTTCTTGGTATACAGCTTTCTTGCCTAGAAGACATACATCCCCCTCACTCACCATTTAGATTGCGGCAACTGAGGTTACCTACAGTATAATCATGCGTCCCAATGTGATGTACTAATACTGTATCTGTATTTTCCTTTTGTACCCTATGTCAAGATGCAAAATCAGAGTTCTCAGATTGCTTCCTTAAATCAAAGTCCACAGAGTTCCCCCTTACATCAAAGTCCACCCAGAGTCTGCAGAGATCTAAAGGGGAACTCTACAAGTTTAGATGTAAAGGGGAAATCTGTGAGTTTAGATGTAAAGGGGAGTTCAGATGTAAAGGGGAATCTCTGTGGATTCAGAGGTTAGGGGGAAACTCTGTGGACTCTTGTGATTAAATCCATCTAAGTAGAAATATATGTATAGTGTATACTACGTATTTGGGTTTGGCTTGAAGAAATGTTGGCAACCCCATTGGCAGGAAGGGGGTCTGCTGCAGAACATGTGAAATGGTGCCGCTGTGGAACCATAGGAAAGGGCCCCAGGCTCAGAGGGAAAGGCTCCGGGACCAGAAGTCAAGGGGGCAATTCATGTTTTTGGGGCCCTGAAGGTTTTAGTTACGCCTCTGGTGTGAAGTGACTTAATTCTAAATAAAGCAAATTGCTTTGTCTTTGTGTCGGGACTGCTCTAAGAAAGGCTGCCCAGTGTAGCTCAATGCACCTGGTATGAACAGGCCCGCAAGATATCAGATTTTCGTAGCTGGGTTTGTGACTATTTAGTTGTAAAGGGTGTATTTTTTTTAAGGAATACCAGGCATTCTCTGATTGGAGACGGAAATCTGATGTCACCACTCCTCCTCTTCACCTTGTCCAATCAGAGAATGCTTTGTATTTTTTTTTTTTTTTGAGAGCCTCCTCTGTGCTCACTATGCAGAGGAATGCCATTTAGAACAGGACCTGGAAGACTGAGGCTATCATTGTAGTAAAGCTGACAACTAAAGTGACTCTAAGCTTTCCCAGCAGCCCCTGGTTAAAAAAAAAAATGGACAGACAGCAAATAATATTCTAGAGAAGCTCACTGTTTCCCCTCTGCATTAATTACAGTATCTCACAAAAGTAAGTTCACCCCTCACATTTTTGTAAATATTTTATTATATCTTTTCATGTGACAACACTGAAGAAATGACACTTTGCGAAAATGTGAAGTAGTGAATGTACAGCTTGTATAACAGTGTAAATTTGCTGTCCCCTCAAAATATCTCAACACATAGCCGTTAATGTCTAAACCACTGGCAACAAAGGTGAGTACACCCCTAAGTGAAAATGGGTGTACTAATTGGGCCCAATTATCCATTTTGGGTCCAAATAGCCATTTTCCCTCGCCGGTGCCATGTGATTCATTAGTGTTACAAGGTCTCAGGTGTGAATGGGGAGCAGGTGTGTTAAATTTGGTATTATCGCTCTCACTCTCTCATACTGGTCACTGGAAGATCAACATGGCACCCTATGGCAAAGAATTCCCTGAAGATCTGAAAAAAAATAATTGTTGCTCTACATAAAGATGGTCTAGGCTATAAGAAGATTGCCCAGACCCTGAAACTGAGCTGCAGCACAGTGGCCAAGACCATACAGTGGTTTAACATTACAGGTTCCACTCAGAACAGGCTATGCCATGGCTGTCCAAATGAAGTTGAGTGCACATGCTTAGCGTCATATCCAGAGGTTGTCCTTGGGAAATAGACGTATGAGTGCTGCCAGCATTGCTGCAGAGGTTGAAGGGGTGGGGAGCCAGCCTGTCAGTGCTCAGACCATATGCCGCACACTGCATCAAATTGGTCTGCATGGCTGTCGTCCCAGAAGGAAGCCTCTTCTAAAGATGATGCACAAGAAAGCCTGCAAACAGTTTGCTGAAGACAAGCCGACTAAGGACATGGATTACTGGAACCAGGTCCTGTGGTCTGATGAGACCAAGATAAACTTATTTGGTTCAAAGGGTGTCAAGCGTGTGTGGCGGCAACCAGGTGAGGAGTACAAAGACAAGTGTGTCTTGCCTATAGTCAAGCATAGGGGTGGGAGTGTTATGGTCTGGGGCTGCATGAGTGCTGCCGGCACTGGGGAGCTACAGTTCATTGAGGAAACCATAAATGCCAACATGTACTGTGACATACTGAAGCAGAGCAGGATCCCCTCCCTTCAGAGACTGGGTCGCAGGGCAGTATTCCGATACGATAGTGACCCCAAACACACCTCCAAGACGACCACTGCTTTGCTAAAGAAGCTGAGGGTAAAGGTGATGGACTGGCCAAGCATGTCTCCAGACCTAAACCCTATTGAGCATCTGTGGGGCATCCTCAAACAGAAGGAGCGCAATGTCTCTAAAATCCACCAGCTCCGTGATGTCATCATAGAGGAGTGGAAGAGGACTCCAGTGACAACCTGTGAAGCTCTGGTGAACTCCATGCCCAAGAGGGTTAAGGCAGTGCTGGAAAATAATGGTGCCACACCAAATATTGCCACTTTGGGCCCAATTTGGACATTTTCACTTAGCGGTGTACTCACTTTTGTTGCCAGCAGTTTAGACATTAATGGCTGTGTTGAGTTATTTTGAGGGGAGAGCAAATTTACAATGTTATACAAGCTGTACACTCACTACTTTACATTGTAGCAAAGTGTCATTTCTTTAGTGTTGTGACATGAAAAGATATAATAAAATATTTACAAAAATGTGAAGGGTGTACTCACTTTTGTGAGATACTGTATTTCTCTGAATGCAGCTCAATGTCTTCCCTTAGCTTCCCCCTTGCCTCCATATGATTGTTACAATGTAACCTATAGGTGTATACATATCAATAAAATAGGCAATAATGATGAAAAACAAATCTATATTTGTAACAATAATCCTTATTAATCTCATGGGAGTATAGTATATATTACCTACTCAACCTAGCGTTTAAGATTTTTTTTTTGGCACCCAGTATGATCTTAGCAAAGGGGGCGATTTGCTAAAAACTGGTGCATCCAGAATCTGGTGCAGCCATGCAGAGCAATCAATCAGCTTCTAACTTCAGCTTTTTCAATTAAAGTATAACTCCACTTTTGTTGAGAAAAAACATTCCCCCGGGTGATCTATGTGAATTGCAAGGATTTTAACAAACTTTGTTGCAGATTCCTACCTTTTGTTGTTCTAAAGAAATCCCTGTGTGTTTGTCTGTGTCCATGTCCGAAAGGGAGTCTAATGGGAGTGGTTTCATAATTATCAATCAGCTGTGCACCTGCAGGGCTCTAATGAGGAAAGCTGCTTGGGCCTGCATCCATTTAGACGTAATTTTTTATTGTGAGTATTTCACCACAAATGACACTTTTGTTGCAGGGGGTGCCTGAAATCTGACTTGTATCTTGGGTAGACTTCTGGGAAAATCAGTGAGCCAATCACACAAGCAGGAAATTATGTTTCTGGGGGATGTTCTATACACATTCGGTGTACAGAACACCTCCAGGTTGCCATATTGCATTTTCAGAAAATTACAGAGCTACAGATCGAAAAGGAAAGGTAATTTTTAATAACATTCAATTACAATATGACTTGTGACACAATTGTATATGCTATATTATTTTTTTGTATTTACTATAGTGTGAATGTAGCCTAAATCTCCCCCCCCCCCAGTGTTTAACAAATCAACAACAAAGTGTATCTCAATACAGTTCCACAAATGAGTATTCTGACTGCGTATTAAGTGCTGACATAACCTATACAATCCCTTTTCATTGATAGGTAGGGTCTGAGAAAAATAGTGAAGGAACTGCTAAGGAAGGAGTTTGTTTACAGAACTGTTCCCATTGTTTGTAAGTTCCACTAATTTCACATATGCAATGTTACAATGAAGAATAACATGCTTACAGACTCCTTCTTCAATATTCTGCAGTCTCAATGGTATTATCCAGCTTACTGTTGCCTGAATTATTTACAAGTGTGAAACTATAATTTTTCTCCAACTCGTTAAAATCCCGTTCAAGAGGTCATCCGATTGCATTCTTGCAAGCTTCACATTTCCCATGGAAAAGGTTTTTCTAATGTACTATATTTGTTTTCTTCCAGTTCACTATTGTTCTTTGCTGATCTACAAATTAAGCCCATGTTGTGGACAGTCATGCACCAACTTTTTCACAATTCCCTAAATCGAGATGAGAATTTTAATGAAAAAAAAAGCAAATAGTATATTTGCAGCTAGTATATGGCCCCAGGCCCAGGGTTGTGATTATTTGTGTTTCCCTAGCTATCTTCTACACAGAACAGGATTTAAATTCCATAGTCCTTTTCTATATCACCATACTTCCCTCCCCAGACCTTGTGCGTTGTACCCCTCCCTTGTACCCCTTCCAAGTTCCCAAGTGTGTCAGGCACTGCTGCCATTCCAGCCTGCCAAAGTGCCACTAGTTCAGTCTGCCCCTTGTGTGTGACCCTGACCCAACTCCCTCAATCCCACATACTTTGTTACTAGCTGAATACTTATGTGCTCTGAGGCACAGCAGAGATGCACCCAGTGACGAATGCTCAGAATGCAAGCAATTTGCATTTTAAGCATTCATTTCTGGGTGCATATTGCCCTCAACATTAGTCCAGCTGCAGCAGTTGTCAGCCTCTCGCAGACATTTAGAGGTTGCTGGCAGTGGGGCTGGATGATGCATTTGTGCCTTCCCTCCACACTTAAAGTTGGCCTATATTGATCAAAATTATTTGGCTTTTTTTCCATGTTACATAGCTGATATTCAATTACTGGTAATATGATGCTCTGGGGGTCTAAGAAAGGTGGCTTCCTAGGCTTTTTAAAAGATATTTGCTAAATGAAGTAGAGAGTTTTTGACTTCATTAGTTGCCACATACAATCCCAATTCCAGAAGAGTTGAGATGCTGTTTAAAATCTACACAGAATGCAAAGATTTGCAAATCTTATAAACCCATATCCTCTTCACAATAGAAAATAGAAAACACATCAAAATGTGTAAATTGGAAAAATGTACCATTTTAAGAAAAAATAAGGTAATTTTGAAATTGATGGCAGCAACCCTCAAAAAAGTTGGGACAGGGTAAAAAGAAGGCAAAGTAAGTGGTACTAACAACAAAGACCGTGAAGAACATTTTGCAGCTAATTAGGTTACTTAGAAACAAGTCAGTAACATGAATGGGTACAGTGGCTGCCGTCCACAAGGAGTGCAGGGCACTGCGCCCCCCAAGCCCTCCCACCCTACGATACCAATTGGCATCAGTTTCCGGCTTCCCGCCCAGCCAATCAGGACAGGAGGCTGAAGACCAGGTCAACACAGAAACACCTACGTAGGGTAAGTGCAGACCTTGGGGGGCCAAGATTCTCCAGCACCACTGTGTATAAAAAGAGCATCTTAAAAGGTCAGAGTGGCTCAAAAGTAAAGGTGGGCAAAGGTTCACCAATCTGTAAAAAGTTGCATCTAAAAATTGTTTAACAATTTCAGATTATTGTTCCTCAATGTAAAATTGCAAAGACTTGAAATATATCATCATCTCCAGTATCATAATATCATCAAAAGATTCTGATAATCTGGAGATATTTCTGTGCCCAAGGGACAAGGCCAAAATGCAATATTGGATACCCGTGATCTTTGGGCCCTCAGATGGCACTGCATTAAAAACAGGCACAATTCTGTGATGGACATCACTGCATGGACACAGGAATACTTCCAAAAATCACTGTCTGTAAACACAGTTTGCCGTGCGAAAAGCTCTATAATGCAAAGATGAAGCCAAATCTGAACGTGATCCAAAAAGGTCTCCATCTTCTCTGTGCCAGAGCTCATTTAAAATGGTCTGTTGCAAAGTGGAAAACTGCTCTGTGGTCAGACAAATCCAAATTTCACATTCTTTTTTGGCAACCATGGGCACCACATCCTCCGGACTAAAGAGGAGAGGGACCTGCGGGCTTGTTATCAGCACCTAGTTCAAAAGCTTGCATCTCTGATGGTATGGGGGTGCTTTACTGTGTATGGAATGGGCAGCTTGCACATGACCTCTTAAAAATGGGCATGATGATCAGCTCTGTTTGCTCACAAGCCTCAATCAACTGGCCCTACAGTCCTGCTCTCTCCTTTCTGGAATATACAGTACTGCCTCGGTTTCTGAAACACTCCCACTGTGAGCTTGTCTTAGCATGGGCACCTCTATAGGCTGCCTGGGGATTTACATGCAGTAAGCATTAAACTGTTTCACATTAAACGTCATGCAGGTTAGCGACACCCCATGGCCAAAGGCCACATCGCTGCGCTGATTTTCTCAGAAAATAGGTACAGGAACTCAACCACAACCCCCCAAAGCCCCCGCCCTACGCACACACACTCCAAATCACATTAAATAGTGAGTGTGGTCAAATTTCACTAACAGTGGGAGGGTCTAAAAGGGGCATTAAATTCCAGGAGTGCATCACGTACAGAGTGCAGAGTTCGGGGGGGGGGGGTTTACACACAGAATGCATAGTGTGGGGGTGTGCTATGTACATGGTGCAGAGTTCAGGTGTGCGCTGCATTCAGAGTTCAGGGGGGTGGGGGTTACACACAGATTGCAGAGTTCAGGGGTATGCTGCATACAGAGTGCACAGTAGGGTTGCCACCTTTTCTTCAAGCCAAACCCAAACACTTTACTGGTGCACAGCATTCTTTTTTTTTTGTAGTATACACTATAGACAATAGGATTGTAAAAGACCTTGAGAACACTTTTGGGTGGTTTAAAGAGAGTACTAACACGGCGTGCTGTGCATGCCATGGCGAACAGAGGGTGTGGCCACATTGCGTTAACAGTGGGATGGGCCTAAATTAGCTCACCCTACCTACAGCACCCCTTACTATCCACTGCACCCCAACCTTCCACTGACAGTCATAAGTAGCCCACCCTACCTATAGCAACCCGCACTATCAACACCACATCAAAGTGGCCCATTCTATCTACAACACCCCATATCAGTCCATCATATCCAAATGGATGGATGGTTGGATAGAGAGAGGGATGGTTGGATAGAGAGATGGAGGGAGGGAGGGATGGATGGAGGGAGGGATAGTTGAATGGAGGGAGGGAAGGATGGTTGGATGGAGCAAGAGATGGATGGATAGAGGGATGGTTGGATGGAAGGAGCATAGGATGGATGGAGGGATTATTGTATCGATGGTGGAGGGATAGTTGGATGGAGGGATGGATGGAAAGAACACAACACACAGACATCCTGTCCTGGTGCTGCACTGCTGCGCCTCTAACTTTCTGTATCCCACACTGTAGAAACAAGCCTGCTCCTTCCATGTGGGCATGCTGTTTCTTTCTCCTTAGACCAAGTGTAGGAAAACAACTCACAGGCTCATTGCAGAGAAATGATCCGTCTGCCTCTTGTAGCCCATAGCCCACCCCCCATAGCAGGCTGTGTTCTCACCTCTTCTCTTCCCCTCCCATCAATCTAGCGGCGCCTCCTCCTGATACAGCTTAGCTTAGAAGTCAAAATAGGCGGGCTGAGGAAGAGGGCAGGTACATTGCTTTCTCACTGGCTGAGCAGGCAACAGAGAAGCTGTACATCAATCCGCCTCTGAAACCTGCCTGCCGGGTCTAACCAAAGATTATCGCTTATGGGGCCGGAGCAGCTGTATCCCTCCACAGAAAAAAAGGTGTACCCAGCCTTCTGGCATAAAAAAGAAGACGTGCAGGCACAATTAAAAAAAAATAATGACATATAAAAGTAGTGGCGTCTGATTTTTGGGGGTGCTATGAGGGTATGTAAAAAAGTTTTGGGGGTGCTCAAGTATACACCTGGCATTGCCACTGTATGTCTGGGTGTCTGGCAGCTGGAAACCTGGACACATAATGCAAAAACTGGACTGTCCGGGTGAATGCCGGACAGGTGGCAAACCTAGTACAGAGTTCAGGGGTGCGCTACACACAGAGTGCAGGGTTCGGCCTTCTTCCACAGCTGCGCACCTTGGCATCCCCCATCCATCCATCTTTCACCCCCCTCATCTCTGAACTCTGCATGCAACCCCCCTTCCACTCCCCCCATCTTCTCCCCACCTTCTTAAAATCTCCACCATCTTCCACGTGTCTTACTTGTTGCTGTATTAAGCTGAAGCACCTAGTTGGCTCTAGTACCCCCCCTGCACACTGTAGTTGGCTCCGCTTCTCTCACTTGCAGGGAGATTATCCAGTGGGGGTGTCGGCATCTGCACTGCACCCCAGGAAACTGCATCTCCCTTGTCCCCATCCTGCATTCAGTGGGAGCCACTTAGGAGATCAGATCTGTGGGAGCCATAGGGAGACAAGCTCTCACTTGTAAACACAAAAGCTGGACTTCAGTGTTTACAAGTGATAATAGTGAGCAGGGGGCCTGAGCCAGAGGTGCTGGAACTGAGTTCCACCAAGTTTCAGCTGAAAGGCCATATCACTTCCCAGGGTTCCATGTACAGAAGAATCATGTCTTCTTCCCTGCTAGCAACACCTATCCCGATACAGACTACAGTAATTTTAAGGAAAATAGTGTTTGAACACTGATCCACTTTCACCAGGTCTTCATGACACTCCCAGTATATTTACTGTTGTCCATCCCTGAAGGCAAAGAGTGGAGGCACTGCACTTAACTCACAGGACCCTGTATTCCGTGGTTCCAGTCAAAGTCCCAAGGACACTTCAGTTCCACAGCGGGGCCTGTTTCAGGGACCCTACCACACAGTAGAGCACCCTGTGCCCAACTTTGTTCTACCTGCTTAACTGCTTAATCTACGTCACTGGCCACCACCGCTCCACAACCAACCTGGCTACTTCTCCTTGACTCTTTCCATTTCATAACCCCAAGGATTAACTGCAATGCACACATTGCTTCATAACCACAAGGATTAACTTGTATTATACACTTTACTACATAACCTGAAGGGTTAACTTAGACACAAATACAGATCATTTCCCAGTTCTTCAATACACTATGAATACACTGTAAAGTCAACACTTGGCTCCACTTCCCCGAGGTAACTTAGACCACACAGCTCTTCTTAAACAGTAACTTCTGTTACTGGATGAACAATGTTATTTATACTTTTGAAGTAGTACAATGGCATTACATGGAAATCCCCACTAGGTGTTTGTCCTTTCTCACGAGGTGCATTACACTGGGCTTTGGCTGTGCTTTGCTATACACATGGATGGTGCTGTCTATACTTCACACTAATGTCGCGTACACATGATCGGAATTTTGGCCCGCAAAAGACCGATGAGAGTTTTTTGTCGGAAAATGCGACCGTGTGTATGCTCCATTGGTCTTTTACTGGCGGAATTCCAGCCAGCAAAAGATTTAGAGCATGCTCTCAAATTTTCGGTCGGGAAAAGTTCCTATCCGAAAATGCGATTGTCTGTTTCCGACGCGCAAAATCCCTACGCATTCTCGGAAACAAGTCGACGCATGCTCGGAAGCATTGAACTTCATTTTCTCGGCTCGTCATAGTGTTGTACGTCACCGCGTTCTTGACGGTCGTAATTTCAGCGTACTTTTGCGTGACCGTGTGTATGCAAGGCAAACTTGAGGGGAATCCCGTCGGAAAAGCCATCATATCTTTCTCCTACCAGAAGTCTGATCGTGTGTACGCGGCATAAGAGAAATCATCCTCCACAAATAATGCCCATAGTCCTTTTTCATATGTAAAGGGTTTCTCCTCTTCTATGGAGGCTCACATAGCGCACAAATGGTCCTCATTGTAAGGCCTCATTTAGATGTGATGTTAGAGGGCAATAAAAATGCTCAGCTTAGCTTAGTTATTACTGGCCCCCAACCGACTCCCCTTAAGGTGCAGTAGGCAGAGAACAGGAGAGTTTACACGCCATGAATGCGGTGCTCCGCTTTGTGTCTGCCTCAAAAAACGACCTGATATACAACGATTGGCGAGCCCACCAAACGTGACCCATTTGGGCACACGGGGAATCGCTGCAAATTCCCCACACCCCCAGTGCAACGCACGCATTTACATTGAGGTTTTTTTTGCAAAAACAGTAGATGAGGAGGCGTCACATCACCTCCTCACTGCCTGTCATTTGCCTCTGCAAAGTGATCTGAATGCAGATCACTCTTCAAAGGACCAGTAGATAGATACACATCTAAATCTACCCTAACACTTCCATGCCTGGACAGACCACAAGATCTGGTCTTCTCCTGTGTATATCACTTCTTAAGCAGGAAGTGAGTCATACAGGGGAAGACATGCTGCAGCACAAAACCTTAACCCCACAACACCAGCCATTGACCCCACTTTTTATTATAATTAAATACCTTAAGTAGACACCTGCCTCCAAGCTGCAGTGTCTGGGAGGGGGAGCGTGTGACACACAATGAAGGAGGATTTGACTCAGTCATGGAAGGTATGAGGCTTGTGCATTACATAGCAGTTAGATTTGGTTCTTGTTTAGTATGTTATACAGGAGCCTTTAATTATATTCTAATGAAATATTCACCTTGTTAAGCCTTTATAAAAACATGTTACATAAACATATATGGTACATGTATGTACTCTAAGTATGCACAACTTCTTTGGTACTTGTAGCTCTTCCAAGGCATTCACTGTTATATTGTAGTAGTGGAATGTCATTATGAATTACACTAAATTGTTAAAGTAAATTAATACATAAGCCTGATGTTTTATCCTAGCTGACATAAAATATAATTTACATGAAATACAAAGTTACGCACATAAGGCTAATGAGGGAAAGAGGAATGCCTTAAAGAGAAGACATAGCATAGACATAAAACAAGAGAGATTTCTTAAAGAGACAAAATAGCTCTTAAAATATTGAGTTCTGAAAATCAACTCCAAAACATTTATCATCTCCTCAAACCATGCAGAGTGCCTTAAAGTATTTATACCCCTTGAAATGTTCCACATTTTGTCATGTTACAACCAAAAACATGTGAAATGGAAGAAAAATGATAAATGATTTTCAACATTTTTTACAAATAAATATCTGAAAAGTGTGGTGTGCATTTGTATTCCACTCCCTTGAGTCAGTACTTTATAGAACCCCTTTTCACTGCAATTACAGCTGCAAGTCTTTTTGGGAATGTCTCTACCAGCTTTGCACATCTAGAGAGAGTGACATTTTTGCCCATTCTTTTTTGCAAAATAGCTCAAGCTCTGTCAGATTGGATGCAGAGTGTCTGTAAACAGCAATTGTCAAGTCTTGTCACAGATTCTCCATTGGATTTAGGTCTGGACTTTGACTAGGCCATTCTACTACATGAATATGCTTTGATCTAATCCATTGCTATGTAGCTCTGGCTGTATGCTTAGAGTCGTTGTCCTGCTGAAAGGTGAACTTCCGCCCTAGTCTTTTGCAGACTCTAAAGGTTTTCTTCTAAGATTGTCCTGTATTTGGCTCTATCCATCTTCCCATCAACTCTGACCAGCTTCCCTGTCCCTGCAGAAGAAACGCATCCCCACAACATGATGCTGCCACCACCATGTTTCACGGTGGGGATGGTGTGTTCAGGGTGATGTGCGGTGTTAGTTTTCCGCCACACATAGTGTTTTGCTTTTAGGCCAAAAAGTTTAATTTTGGTCTCATCTGACCAGAGCACCTTCTTCCACATGTTTTCTGTGTCCCCCACATGGCTTCTCGCAAACTGCAAATGGGACTTCTTATGGCTTTCTTCTTGCCACTCTTCCATAAAGGCCAGATTTGAGCCAGAGCAGGACTAATAGTTGTCCTGTGGACAGATTCTCCCACTTGAGCTGTGGATCTCTGCAGCTTCTCCAGAGTTACCATGGGCCTCTTGGCTGCTTCTCTGATTAATGTTCTCCTTGCCCGGCCTGTCAGTTTAGATAGACGGTCATGTCTTGACAGGATTGCAGTTGTGCCATACTCTTTCCATTTTTGGATGATTGAACAGTGCTCCGTGAGATGTTCAAAGCTTGGGGTATTTTTTATAACCTAACCCTGCTTTAAACTTCTCCACAACCTTATCCCTGACCTGTCTGGTGTGTTCCTTGGCCTTCATGATGCTGTTGGTTCACTAAGGTTCTCTAAGACACCTCTGAGGGCTTCACAGAACAGCTGTATTTATATTGAGATTAAATTACACACAGTTAGACTCTATTTACTAATTAGGTGACTTCTGAAGGCAATTGGTTTCACTAGATTTAAGTTAGGGGTATCAGACTAAAGGGGGCTGAATACAAATGCACGACACACTTTTCAGATATTTATTCGTAAAAAATTTGGAAAACCATTTATCAATTTCCTTCCTCTTTACAATTATGTTCCAGTTTGTGTTGGTCTATCGCATAAAATCCCAATAAAATTAATTCATGTTTTTGGTTGTAAAATGACAAAATGTGGAAAATTTCAAGTGCTATGAATACTTTTTCAAGGCACTGTATCTAAATATGGCTCAGAGTCAGATAACTATTCATAACCAAGGGAGTTGATCCTCCTGCTGTGCTTACTGCAACAGGCAGGACCAATTACCCCCCTCTGAGCTAAGGGAAGACCTGCAGAGCTCAGAAAATATAAAGCTCAGGCTGGTTACAGCAAAGCAAGAACAAACTAAATTTAGCTTGAATCACAACAACACAAGGCAGGGCCTCTACATTTGTTGTAATGTATGTAGTGCCAATCTGCTAAATGAAGACAACACTTGCATACGTTTAACTAATCCTTACCAACCTCCATTCCATAATATTACAGCTAGCCAAAAGTGAAAAGTAGAATGCACATCTAGAGGGTGTCTGTTCTTTTCTAAAGAATTGCTCTTTTTACACTGTTGCTGTGATCTCTATCCCCAGTGATTACACAACTATAATGCCACATCACCCACCAGCCACTTTATTAGGTACACCTGTTCAATTGCTTGGTAACAAAAAACTGCTAATCAGCCAATCACATGGCAGCAACTCAATGTATTTAGGCATCTAGATGTGGTGAACATGACTTGCTGAAGTTCAAACCGAGCATTGGGAAGAAAGGGGATTTAAGTGACTTTGAACGTGGCATGGTTGTTGGTGTCAGACAAGCTGGTCTGAGTATTTCAAAAACTGCTGATCTACTGGGATTTTCATGCACAACCATCTCTAGGGTTTACAGAGAATGGTCCAAAAAAGAGTAAATATACAGTGAGAGACAGTTGTGCGGATGAAAATGGCTTGTTGATGTCATTTGGTACAACCAAGGTATGCAGAATACCATCTCTGAATGCATAACACATTAAACCTTGAAGTAGACGGGCTACAGCATCAGGGTGTCACTCCTGTCAGCTAAGCATCATTTAAGCGCCACGGCCTACCTGAGTATCGTAGCTGACCATGTCCATCCCTTTATGACTACAGTGTACCCATCTTCTGATGGCTCCTTCCAGCAGGATAATGCACCATGTCACAAAGATCAGATCATCTCACCACTGGTCTCCTACACATGACAATGAGGTCACTGTACTCCAATGGCTTCCACAGTCACCAGATCCCAATCCAATAAAGCACCTTTGGGATGTGATGGAATGGGAGATTTGCATCATGGATGTGCAGCCGACAAATCTGCAGCAACTGTTTAATGGTATCATATCAATATGGAGCAAAATCTCTGAGGAATGTTTCCAACACCTTGTTGAATCTATGCCACAAAGAATGAAGGCAGTTCTGAAGGCAAAAGGGGGTCCAACCCAGTACTAGCAAGGTGTACCTAAAAAGTGACCAATGCATTTTAAATTATTATTTATGGCTCCCAGGGAATAAAGACACAAATTAAAGCAGGAATGTGAAGTATAACTCTTCCTAATTTTTATCAGTCTAATGCCCTGTACACACGGTCGGATTTTCCGACTGAAAATGTGTGATAGGACCTTGTTGTCGGAAATTCCGACCGTGTGTGGGCTCCATCGGAGATTTTCCATCGGAATTTCCGTCACACAAAATTTGAGATCTGGATCTCAAATTTTCCGACAACAAAATCCGTTGACATAAATTCCGATCGCGTGTACACAATTCCGACGCACAAAGTGCCACGCATGCTCGGAATCAAGCAGAAGAGCCGCACTGGCTATCGAAACTTCATTTTCTCGGCTCGTCGTACGTGTTGCATGTTACCGTGTTCTTGACGTTCAGAATTTCCGACAAGATTTGTGTAACCATGTGTATGCAAGACAAGCTTGAGCCAACATCCGTCGGAAAAAATCCATGGATTTTGTTGTTGGAATGTCCGATCGTGTATACGGGTCATTAGTCTGCAGTTATAATGAAGACTGCAGAAAATCTACAGTACATGTAAAAAAATGATTTATACATACCTGGGTCTATGGCGACTGCTCTTGGAGTACAGTGGAAGAAAAGACAGAAGCTTTCCATGGTACATGGTATCCTTGAATATATTCAAAGCCTTCTGATGGTTTTAAAGTACAGTTGCCATTTAATTCAGTATGAATGTGTATACTTATATACAGCATAATACCGCTGGGAGATAAAAATAATTATGCAAGCTGAACACTTTTTAATAAAAGACTCACATGAGTCAAACATGAAAGTTTGGCATTTTAACTGACTCAGGGGAACAGCTTTCCTGCTAAGGGCTCTGATCCCTATTCTGCCATAAAGAGATAAATCCCTGTAGCTGCCAGTATCATCATATTCTCAATGTCCATGAATTTAAGCCTGTGAAAAATGCAGCCCAGTGTCATCTGTGATTAAATATTACCCACTTTGAGGGTCTGTTGTAGCACTGACCCCACACCACATGTACTGGAGAGCGAGGTTGCATACCACAGACCCCCATGACAATAGAATACAGTATGCCTAGAGTTCCTGTAAGAAGCCCGCTGACTCTGGGCATATTGGCTATATAAAATTCAGAATCACAGAGTAAGTCTTCTCATTAAAGAACAGGTTTACTGTTCCATGAAAAACATTATTAACTCAGTAATATTCTTGACTTTTTACTTAGTGTTGCCCTTTTTATGACATAATTTAAAGAGCAATGACATGCAGCAAACAGTCCTTTGGGTTACAACATTAAAAAAAACTTTGTTATTTGATGATCAAAACAATAGTGAGTTTGAAGACCAAGAAAGCAAACATTTTTGTAATACAAATGATACAAGTAAAAATGGTTGAGAACAATGTATTGAACGCAGAAAGAAAAAAGATGGTCGGACAACATAGAAATACACGGCAGCAAATAAAAGAAAGAAAAGGGTGCAATAAACATTGAAGTTAATTTCCTTGCATGGATATTTTATACACAGTTACATTGTTCCAGCTTGAACCAATGCATCTTTGCATATAGTATACCTGGCCCCTTGAAGCTGAAATCGCTGAAGTAGACACACCGCTACTCCAGTGATCTCCACTTGCTTTTGGGCCGAGCGGCCGCCGTGTTGCATTGGACTGTACAACTCCACAAACAACCACCCTGATTCCACCCGACCATCACCATCTGTTCAATCATGATAGTAAAGAAAACCATGAAACTGAAGTGTGGAAAATTATGGGTTTTAAAACAAATATGATAACCTTTAGCCTTCTTTGTACCATACCTTTAACATTAAACACACAGACCAATATTACCATTAAAACCATAACCAAACCACCTGCACAGTCTTTCAGGACTCGAGCACCAAGTAACTGTACCAACCACCAGGTACCACCATAAACACTGTCTACCCACACCTGTGTAGTCACATTACCCCACTCAGTCTTTTAGGACTTGAGCACCAAGTAACCATACTAACCACCAGGTACCACCATAAACTGTGTCCACCCACACCAGTGGGGCAACATTACCCCAATAAAGTTAGGGGAGTTAAAGGGAGGGAGGGGAGATGACAGTTTGATTGAAGATTCAGACAGTTGTACCAGACCACAGATGTTGACACCTATAAAGAAAAACACTCCATTCCCATTGGTTGCTTGATTGGCTTTCAAATGTAATTTCTAAGCATTTTTGTTTAACTGCCCAGGATCAGAGCAGTGATTAAAGAGGAGTTCCACCCAGGGGGGCCGTCAAAAAAAAAAAAAATTAAAAGTCAGCAGCTACAAATACTGCAGCTGCTGACTTTTAATTGGACACTTACCTGTCCCTGGGTCCAGCGATGCGGGGGATCGAAGCCCCGCTCGTCCCCCCCCTCCGCTCGTCGGCACCGGCATTTCAACTGTGGGCGCCGGGCTGTGGCTTCACAGCCTGGCACCCACTGCGCATGCGCGAGCGGCGCCGCGCGCCGTGATTGGCCGCTCAATCACCTGGGACCTGTATTGGGTCCCAGATGATTGACAGGAGGGAGGGAGCAGGGCGGAGCCCTTCCTGTGCCTGGGGGGAAGTGATGTCACCAGCCCAGGCAAAGGAACAGGCAGACTACGAGGGACCACCTAGCAACAGGCATTTAGAGGTAAGTGAAAAAAAAAAATATCCAAATGTTTTTTTGTTTTTTTTTTTAGAATTTTTACAGGTATTTTTATTTTTTGGGTGGAACCCCACTTTAACTTCTGTGGTAAAATATATAAATACAGCGCTCACAAACAAAAACCCATAGTAAGTGATAACAAAAAACATAAAGTCCATCCAAAACTATGAAGGTGCTTCACAAATAGTGTGTAAAAATGCAGGGAATGCTTCACATCTGGTGTGCGGAAAGTGCAGAGAAAATTTTGCAGAAAAATTTTCAGGTGTACCAAGACATCCGCACATATGTCTCCACTCACCAAATCACAATGACACCCAGCTTTTCAGTCTGGGAGTCAGTAAAGGCTTGTAACGATATGCAAAGAATGTTGCAGGATAGCAGGTTCACTGATGAGATGATAAATGATCCTTCAACGTTAATACTCAGCCCAACAAAAAACAGGTACCCAAAAAGGAATAAAAAGGGGGGCCAATAGTGAAGTATGCTAAGATTGAAAATGTATTGCGCATAAAAGGTTATACTTACAAAAGTAAGTTAAAATCAGCCATTGAAACAATCAGAGGATGCAGCAAACACCATTAACAGCGTTCCCACGAGACCAGAAATGACGTCAGAACCGTCAGAACAGACGTGACACACTTCCGGTTCTGACATGATTTCCGGTCTACACATGTGCGCAGGTGCCAACAAGGAAAGAGCAGAACAGTTCCGGCACATATGCGAATGCACATGCGTCACCAGGACTGCCACCAAACGGCCTATTTAAACAGAGCTTCAGTGCTGTCTAATTGCTGCTTGGTCTACAGTGTTTGTGTATGCTCTGATTCCTGTTTGACTTCTGATCCTGATCCGGCTTGCTCACTACTATCCTATGACTCTTTTTCTGCCTGCTGCTCCTGTTTATCCTTCATATGTTGCCAACCCTGCCTGTGACCCGACTACGCTTCTGTCTGCCGTTTATGTCTGATCTGCCTGCCAGTTACCGGCAGGGCCGTCTTTAATATTGATTGGACCCTGGGCATAAATTTTCTTGGGCCCCCCCCCCATGCAATTTCGCTCTCCACCTGCTCTGAGACATACAATAAATAGCAACTAGGCTCAAAATCAGTTTACTGTATCAGATCAGGGAGCAATTGCAATTGGTTGCCAGAGGTTACAGTATATTATTAACGCTTACTAGAGGTTACAGCACACAGTACGGCTCACTGATTAGTTGCTAGAGGTTACAACACATGATTTATGCTTGTTGATTGGTTGCTAGAGGTTACTGTACAGTAATACTGCTCACTGATTGGTTGCTAGAGGTTACAGCACATCATCTCCTCACTGCCTGCACACCATGGACTGGGGAGGTGAGTGGACCCATCAATATACAGAAAACTCCAAGGGATCCTAGAACTCTTGGGGTCAGTGGCAGTGCTGGGGGGGAGGGGAGGGTGTGATCAATGGCAATGCTGATTTTTTTTTTACTGACTATCAATATAAAGAGGAGTTTCAACACTGGCCACCAATGTAATAGAAGCATTCACAGTGACCACCAATATAAGGAGGGATTTACACTGACCACTAATGTAAGGGGCATCTTTACACTGGTCACTATTGTAAATGAAAGGATTCTACACCAAACCCCAATATAATGAGAAGATTTACACTGACCACCACTGTAACTGAGACCTGTAGCCTGCATTCACATGTGCGTGCAAAATCGCTTTCCTGACACCACAGAGATGTGCTGCTCTTTAGCAGATACACAACAATGCCTCTGCACTCCCAAACCTCCCCCATCCTCTTCACTCCAACCCCCCCTTTTTAACTCTACCTGCCTCCTCTGCTCATCTTTGCACCCACCTTCCTTACATCCATACATCCCCTCCTTGCTCACCTGTGCACCCCAAACTGTAATTCCTTCTCTGCCTACCTCTGCACACCCCACACTACCCCCCCCCCCCCCCACCACCACCACCACTACCAATTTGCTTACCTTTGCAGAACAGACTGACGTTAGGCTTTATGACCACAGTTGCAGGCAGGACTTTCAAGCATGCCCCTCCCCAGTGGGCAGCATTCAGTATAGGTGATGGTGGATATGACCTCAGGGGGGCATGATATGCATAAGAATGCCACCTTTTTTTACATATCAATGCTGCCGGAAGTTGCTATTTACATATAAATGCAGCAGCTATTTACATATGAATGCCGGTTCTTTCCATGTAAACACAGGGTCTGCAGGTGAGTCATCCGTACACAACAATAGGGCAGAGCTGGGCAGCACTAGTAGCAGCACTTTACACTGAGATATCAGGACACAGCACAGGACTAAAACTTCAAGGGACAAGGGAATTTAAACTAGGATAGTTGGCAAGTATGAGGCAGCTGCTTTGGGCCCCACAACAATGACAGGGCCCAGGGCAGCTGCCCCTTTTGCCCTGCCTTAAAGACGGCCCTGGTTACCGGCCCGGCTCGCCTGACCCTGCTTCCAGTTCCTCCAGCCTGCTACAGCTCCTTCAGTCCAGCTCAGCACCTCCAGGTTCCTGCTTCCTGTTTGTGCATCCACAGTCTGTCATCAGCCAAGCCTGCCAGCCTGTCTGCTGTCTCATCTGCCTGCTACCAGCCAAGCCTGGCATCCTGCCCATGGGTTCCTGGCTACTATCCACACAGACTTCTGGACTGATCCCAGGCACTCTTACCCCACTGTGCTCCAGTGGCTGTCTCTCACCATCATCGGTCCTTGAGCCAGAGCTGTATGAGAGGTCTTCCTCTGCTCGTCAGGCTCACCAACCAGGTATATGACAGCAAAGCATTCTCTGATTGGATGTGAAGAGGCAGGGCGGTGATGTCACGCTCCCCACCACGTCCAATCAGAGAATGCTTTGCATGCATTGCGAAAATGCAAAGCATTCTCTGAATGGCAGACGTGCTGAGTGGCTGACCTCCTGTGTTCAGAATGCAACAGGGCAGCAGCACAGCACCCGAAAACAAGTGGAGATCACTGGAGCAATGGTGTCTACTTCAGTGGTTTCCAGATTTTAGGGGCATCGGCCAGGTATGGTTGTGCTGTTATACTTGTATGTAACATATACTATAATGCATAGTTATGTTAATGTTTATATTACTGGTTAATATACTGCCATCTTGTGGTTATTTTGGTTATAGCACCATCCTTTTCTGTTTTATTATCTGTGTCCCCTCCTACTTTATGATGTATTTCCTGTTTCTGCTTCATTATGCTTATGGGATAAGAGATGACCGCTTGTCTAGGCAATCTGCTCGCATCCGGGAACACATTACCATGTTTTGACTTTCAATTACGTCTTTTAATCATCTACTGCATCCTGTTGTCTGCTGTTACTGCTGTAGTCCACAAATATCTTGTGGATGGAAAAGACATGTTTGGTGAGTTCAGCTATCTGATAAAGATTGTCCGTGGTGAGTTGGAGTCAGAATACTAGTATATGCATAATTACATTGGGCTAAGCTAGGCCAGTGTAACTATGCATAAAATATCCATACAGGAATTAATCTTTAAGGGTTAGATCACGCCACCCCATTGCGGTATGTCAAAGTATATGCACATAATTGGAACATGGATTGGCTGCCCAGTCCTCTTGCCTATCATCGGTACCTGACCTCACAAATGCTCATTTAGCTGAAAAAGCACAAAGTCCCACTATGAAATTTTGTATAAAGCCTCCCCCAAAGGAGAGGCCAACTTATAACTGCAAATAAAGTGCAAACAGGTGCACAAACTAGAATGGGAGATAGATAGATAGATAGATAGATAGATAGATAGATAGATAGATAGATAGATAGATAGATAGATAGATACAAAACACCAATTTGACTTATAAAAAAATATAGCTTCCCTTTAAAATAGATAACCCAATGTTTGTTTGGCTTATAAGGTTTTAGATTAAATTAAAGGTAACCAAACCAGTAAAAATGTCTATGGGTTTTTCCATTTAAGTGTGTCTCCCTATTTAATTTAGAATACAAAAAAATAGTGCCAATCTGTACTTACCCTCTCCATGCTCCAGCACTGTCCCTGACTCCCTCCTCAGCCCAGCGCCTGCAGTCCTCATTGAACAGAACGACAGTACAGTACTGTCATTCTGCCAATTTCCTGTGAGCACAGCAGGAGCAGCAGGTATTTTTGCATGTATTAAAGATACCAAAATGCATTTAATAATGTATTTAACAGATCAAATAGTAAACGAAAGGCTTTACATACACCTTACATACAGTTGTGCTCGTAAGTTTACATACCCTTGCAGAATTTATGACTTCTTGGCCATTTTTCAGAGAATATGAATGATAACACAAAAACATTTATTTCACTCGTGGTTAGTGTTTGGCTGAAGCCATTTATTATCAATCAGCTGTGTTTACTCTTTTTAAATCATAATCAGTGGCGGCTGGTGAAGTTTTAGGATGGGGGGGCGTCAGACCCCGTCCTTTTTGACACCTCCCACTTCCAATAATCCCCACCCCTTATAGAATCCACCCACTCCGTCCCCTGTATTCCACTTGCTTCCACCCATAGTGTTATGAGTATACAGCCCCAGAATCACAGAACACGGTATACAACCACAGATATGGTATACAGATCAGCACCACAGATACGGTATACAGATAAGCACCACAGATATGGTATATAGATCAGCACCACAGATACGGTATATAGATCAGCACCACAGATACGGTATATAGATCAGCACCACAGATATGGTATATAGATCAGCACCACAGATACGGTATATAGATCAGCACCACAGATACAGTATACAGATCAGCAACACAGATACGATATATAGATCAGCACCACAGATACGGTATACAGATCAGCACCACAGATACGGTATATAGATCAGCACCACAGATACGGTATACAGATCAGCACCACAGATACGGTATATAGATCAGCACCACAGATACGGTATACAGATCAGCACCACAGATACGGTATAAATATATCAGCACCAAATATACGGTATACAGATCAGCACCACAGATACAGTATACAGATCAGCACCACAGACATTGACACACTGACAGCATGACAATACCCCCCCGACACTCCGCTCACAGCACCCCCCCACGGATGGATCGTGGGATACCCTGCTCACAGCACAACCCCCCACGGATGGATCGTGGGATACCCTGCTCACAGCACAACCCCCCACGGATGGATTGCGGGACACTCCACTCACAGCACCCATTCCCCCCTATGGATGGATCACGGATGGATTCCCATGCAGGAGGTGCGGTGCTTACCAGGTGTCCGCTTCTTCGGCATCTCCTCTCCAGTCAGCTTCCCCTCTCTGTCCCACTTCCGCCAAAGTGCTGGGCATCCAATAGGGATGCCTGACACTTTGGCCAATCAGGAAACAGGTCTCACTGACCTGCCTCCAGATTGGCGGGGAGGCAATGCGGTGTGAAAATAGCGAATATTCATTCGCTATGGTCACACAATTGGGTGGAATCAGCCCACCCTTTTTGAAGCCTATTAGCCCCTCTGGCTCTAATCAGGTGCTTAAAAAAAAATACACCCCCTCCTGCCCCCGCCATAGGAGTCCATGCATCCGGCTTCCTGAAAGGGGCTGGGCGCATGGATAGGGAGGCAGCAGCAGGGATGGGGGGCGTCGCCCATGTGCCCACAATGCAAGGGCCACCACTGATCATAATGGCAACAGAAACTACCCAAATGACCCTGATCAAAAGTTTACATACCCTGGTGATTTTGGTCTGATAACATGCACACAAGTTGATACAAAAAGGTTTGAATGGCTATTAAAGGTAACCATCCTCACCGGTGATCTGTTTGCTTGTAATTAGTGTGTGTATATAAAAGGTCAATGCGTTTCTGGACTCCTGACATACTCTTGCATCTTTCATCCAGTGGTGCACTGACGTTTCTGGATTCTGAGTCATGGGGAAAGCAAAAGAATTGTCAAAGGATCTGCGGGAAAAGGTAGTTGAACTGTATAAAACAGGAAAGGGATATAAAAAGATATCCAAAGTAATTGAGAATGCCAATCAGCAGTGTTCAAACTCTAATCAAGAAGTGGAAAATGAGGGGTTCTGTTGAAACCAAACCACGGTCAGGTAGACCAACTAACGGTTCAGCCACAACTGCCAGGAAAATAGTTTGGGATGCAAAGAAAAACCCACTAATAACTTCAGATGAAAAACAGGACTCTCTGCAAACATGTGGTGTGGCTGTTTCAAGATGCACAATAAAGGAAACACTTGAAGAAAGATGGGCTGCATGGTCAACTCGCCAGAAGAAAGCCATTACTTCGCAAATGCCACAAAATATCCCGCTTACAATAGACAGAGACAAGCCTCAATCCTTCTGGTGCAAAGTCATTTGGAGTGATAAGACCGAAATTGAGCTTTTTGGCCATAACCATATACGCTACATTTGGAGAGGAGTCAACAAGGGCTATGATTAAAGGTACAGAGGTGGATCACTGATGTTTTGGAGATGTATGAGCTACAAAGGCACAGGAAATTTGGTCAAAATTGTTGGCAAGATGAATGCAGTATGTTATCAAAAATACTGGAGGAACATTTGCATTCATCAGCCAGGAAGATGGGCATCGGATGTACATGGACATTCCAACATGACAATGATCCAAAACACAAGGCCAAGTCGACCTGTCATTTGCTACAACCAGTGCCAGCGCTAGACTATTTTGCGACCTAGGCGAGACCAGCTACTTGCGCCCCCCCCCACGCAAAAAAAAAAAAATAATTCAATAACTTTAGCACCAGAACTGGTCCAGGTGGACAGGAGAGGGGGTGCAGCCAGGTGGAGGGAGGATATAGCCAGGTGGACAGGAGAGGGGGGTGCAGCCAGGTGGAGGGATGGAGTCAGGTGGACAGGAGAGGGGGTGCAGCCAGGTGGACAGGAGAGGGGGTGCAGTCAGGTGGACAGGAGAGGGGGTGCAGCCAGGTGGAGGGAGGATATAGCCAGGTGGACAGGAGAGTGGGGTGCAGCCAGGTGGAGGGATGGAGTCAGGTGGACAGGAGAGGGGGGTGCAGCCAGGTGGGCAGGAGAGAGGATGCAGCCAGGTGGACAGGAGAGGGGGTGCAGCCAGGTGGAGGGAGGATATAGCCAGGTGGAAAGGAGAGGGGGTGCAGCCAGGTGGAGGGAGGATATAGCCAGGTGGACAGGAGAGGAGGGTGCAGCCAGGTGGAGGGATGAAGTCAGGTGGACAGGAGAGGGGAGATGCAGCCAGGTGGAGGGAGGATATAGCAGTGGACAGGAGAGGGGGTAGCCAGGTGGAGGGATGGAGCCAGGTGGAGGGCTGGAGCCAGGTGGACAGGAGGGGGGTGGAAAGGAGGGGGGAGGTGCAGCCAGGTGGAGGGATGGAGTCAGGTGGACAGGAGAGGGGAGGTGCAGCCAGGTGGAGGGAGGATATAGCAAAGTGGACAGGAGAGGGGAGGTGCAGCCAGGTGGAGGGAGGATATAGCAAAGTGGACAGGAGAGGTGCAGCCAGGTGGAGGGAGGATATAGCAAAGTGGACAGGAGAGGATGGAGCCAGGTGGAGGGATGGAGCAAGGTGGAGGGATGGAGCAAG
This sequence comes from Aquarana catesbeiana, assembly GCF_042186555.1. NCBI lineage: Eukaryota > Metazoa > Chordata > Amphibia > Anura > Ranidae > Aquarana > Aquarana catesbeiana. The sequence continues at coordinate 615,634,803 of NC_133327.1, read as the reverse complement.
GTGGAGAAATGGAGCAAGGTGGAGAAATGGAGCAAGGTGGAGAAATGGAGCAAGGTGGAGAAATGGAGCAAGGTGGAGGAATGGAGCAAGGTGGAGGGATGGAGCCAGGTGGAGGAATGGAGCCAGGTGGAGGAATGGAGCCAGGTGGAGGAATGGAGCAAGGTGGAGGAATGGAGCCAGGTGGAGGGATGGAGCCAGGTGGAGGGATGGAGCCAGGTGGAGGGATGGAGCCAGGTGGAGGGATGGAGCCAGGTGGAGGGATGGAGCCAGGTGGAGGAATAGAGCCAGATGGAGGGATGGAGCCAGGTGGAGGGATGGAGCCAGGTGGAGGAATAGAGCCAGATGGAGGGATGGAGCCAGGTGGAGGGATGGAACCAGGTGGAGGAATGAAGCCAGGTGGAGGAATGGAGCCAGGTGGAGGAATGGAGCCAGGTGGAGGGATGGAGCCAGGTGGAGGGATGGAGCCAGGTGGAGGAAGTCTGTGTCACCAGTCACACACAGGAGACCTCCTCCAGCTCCACCCCCGTTCAGCTGATCGTTCGGTTCCACCTGGGCTCCAGCGGCTGGCTGAGGAGAGGGTGGATAAGCTGCAGGAGCAGCTTTGCTTTTGGCTCCTCGCTCCTCCAGGACAAGTGGCCCGGCAGCCTCGGCCCAGCGTATGTCCTGTGGCCAGTCCGGGCCTGGGTGGATCCATCCTGGCTGTCTTGCACAATGCCGCCCACCCTGCTCCTCCAATGGCTGCACATGACCCTGGGAGGGAGGGCGGCAGAGAGCTGACACCCACAGCTGCTGGACATCAGCATGTTCGCCCCTGGCTTAGTCTGGGGAAGGGGGAGATCTGCCTGTTCCTTCTCCCCACCCAGTGAATCTGCAGCCAGCCATATGGAGCACCTCCCGCTACACTCTG